>NW_022196897.1:81461757-81504439 GCF_008632895.1 Mastomys coucha | reverse complement strand
TACTGGCATTTCCAAAACACTGCTGTCTTTCGCTGTAACTAGGCTTCACCAATAGCCTCTCATAGGCTGTCTTCATGGTGCCAAGCCTGAGTTCCTTTGCATGATCTCTTCAGTTCTGGGCCATCAATTGAAAACCGAGGCTGCCCCTTCACCAATGGCCTTCCATGACCTCTCACTGTGCCAAGCCTCAGCTGCTCTTCATGATCCCTTCATGCCTTCAAAACCATTACCACCTGGGTGACTCTTACACATTACCAAGTCCTGCTGCAGCACAATGTACAACCTTGGCTATCTCTGGAACACAGCCTCTTTGTGTTCTCAGAAAACACTTCCCAGAAGATGTCACCTCAGTGATGCTGGTCTCTTCAAGCAGGTCAGGAAGGAGGAGCTGATGCAAAGGCCATGGAGAGATGTTCCTTACTGGCTTGCTTGAGTTCCAGTTCTGACTTCCTTTGGTGATGAACAGCAATGTGGAAGTAAGCTAAATAAACCCTTTCCTCCCCAACTTGCTTCTTGCTCATGATGTTTGTGCAGGAATAGAAACCCTGACTAAGACAGACTCCATGAGTTCCTCCCTGTCCCTTGACTAATTGTTGACAGTATCATCAGTCTTATATGAGTGGCTTGAAGATAACTATGGCTCTAACAAGTTAATGAGTCTAAAGAGTGGCCCTTCCCAGTCCTTCAACTAATCTTCTGGTTTGTAGATATTGCCAAACTCCTCTTCCATAGTGTGCCATGAGTCTAACTAATAAGGTGTTTTAGGGTTTAGTTCAACCTCAACCATTGCTTATTTTCTGCATTTTGGGAAAACATGGCTCTTTGTATTCTTTGTAGAAAGAAGCTTCTCTGATTAAGGCTGGAGATACTTTTGCCTATGAACAAAAAATAGATATTGAGAGAATATTTTGCTACATGATCAATTTATTTAAGCACAGTAATAAGTTCTCTGCCTTGATTTCCCACCTTCTGTGACCTGGGCTGTACTTACTGTACTACACCACAGTTTGTACTACAGTTATCTCCACCCCTCTTTCATTTTATGATGACCCTTTATCTTACAAATAGATGTGTGATATAGATGTCCCTCTCACAGATGGATACTCTAGTCTTTTATTCCCAGCACACTAAAGATAATTGGTCTTTGCTTTATCATCAGACAAGAAGCTTATCTGATAAAAGCTGAAATATCTTCAACTCTGTGGTTGTACAAGCCTTTAATTGCAGCACTCCTGAGGCAGAGGCAGAGGCAGTTAGATCTCTGAGAGTTCCAGGCTAACCTGATCTAAAGAGAAAGTTTCAGGCCAGCCAGGATTACATGGAGAAACCCTGTCTCCAAAAACAAACAAACAAACAAAAAACAAGCAAACAAACAAACACACAAAACAATCAACCAACCAAAATAGAAAAAAACAAAAAAGTTAAGAACTCAAGGGAAGGTACTAGAGGAAAGGATTCAGTGGTTAAGATAATTTGCAGCTTTTCCAGAGGACTCGGGTTCTGTTACCAGAACCACAAGGCAGATCATAACTGTTTGTAACTCCATCTTAGGGGTTTGATGCCCTCTTCTGGCCTCCTTGGGCACCAGGTATGCACTTGATGCACAAACATATTTTCAGGGAAAACACTCATTCATGTAAAATTAAAATCAATAAAATTGTGAGAAAGAATATCAGGAGACAGTTGATTACTATATCCATTAGCATAATATTGGCACTTGGATCTTCTCTAAATCATAAGACCTCTCTTCTACCTTTCAGCACTATGAAAGCTTGCAACTAAGAATGGAGTTTCCAGAGTGATAGCACCTTGGTTTCTCCATCTCCTATGATACAGATATGTGGTATATTAAACAACTGAGTATTACTATTAAGTTTTAGTGACCAATAATAATGACAAATGTCTTTAATGGCTAGAAAGAGAAAGCTATAGGACACCATTGGGAAGCAACTCAAAATGTGGTGACCCATACCTATCCCTAGGCTTTTCTAGTAGTCTGTGGTGTCTGGAGATGGCATTATTTTCTACTTTAAGGTAACTCCATTTAAAACCCTTTTACATATAATTACGGTTTTGCATACATATTTACAAAATTCTACAATGGTTGGCTTCCATATAGCATTTTCAAAGGTTATTCATGTAATACTATTATGAACATTTCACTGTATAAAACCAAAGACACTATAAGTGTAATTGGATGAAAATAAGCACTGTAGGGACAGGGCTTATCTGTAGATAAGGACCTTATCAAATGCTTTTTAGGGTTCTTGCATAGAGTTTAAGGGGAACCATTGTAATCTCCTGTCATGCATATTAACTCTCTTGCCCATGATTTCTCTTTCAGTAGCAAGCTTGTTTGAATCCATCACCTAATCAGAATTGCACAGAAGTACAGACATCTGACTTGTCAACAGCATCCTTTATCTCCTGTATTCACATATAAAATGGAGTCCTGAATGATAAAACTTCACATTGAAACTGTGTTCACACATCATCTCAATACATCTTTGTGGGTTTACTTACCCGCATTTCCCTCCTTATTTCCTTCTTGGCTTAGTTAAGTTGCTCAGTTACAAAATATGAAGCGGCTAAGGTTATTCAAAAATCACTTATTTACTAAATGATGACAAATACTTTTCAACAAACTAGCTGGAGGCATCAACAAAAGCAATTAATGTTGGACCTTATCTATGTTTCCAAACTTCATAAAAACTAAAATATTATACCAATAATGTAAATTATATATCCCAGGATATACAACATGAAGTGTAAAATAAAGAAAAAGTCAGTCAGTCACAATGTATATACATACAAGACTTGACAAGGAAGGTCACTCTATATTTAATATGTTGTCTCTTGATGTCACTTGCTGATGTCACTGTCATTACATGGTTAAAGACAATGACTACTGAGTCAGAAGTAGAATTATCATACATAGTGGATTTGGGCATAGGACGTATTTAAGTAGGTAGAAATACCTACTTGCTTAGTACCACATTGTTTCATTTTTATCTTAACATATAGCTTTTCTGCCATTTTCGACTGATAACAGGAACGGTTATATAACCTAATATCTGGGGAGCTAACGGTTATATAACCTAATATCTGGGGAGCTACCAGTCATGCACACAGTCAGCTCCTGTGCAGAGAGTGGTACCTGAGGAAAGAGGTAGGTGATGTGTTAAATCTTTAGCATAAGCAGAATGCTGTGTCAGCACTGAGCTAGCCACTCTCCTTGGTGCTGTTAGATACACATGGAAAGATTTCATTCTCATCATGTTTATTGCTCCAGCATTGCCTAAGGGGGTTATAAAAACTAGTAGTGGTCTGTGTAATTTTTTCTGGCATGGCTAAGAGAATAGCCTTGAACTTGGAGACCGATCTTTGAGTGTAAAGTGGTAATGGGCTATCATTCACACCATTCCTTCCTGGCTGTATTAAATAACACTTTGGTCTTTAACCATAATTCACTATCTGCAGTGACTGTCTCGGGGTAGAGGGAGCTCACTCAGTCTGACTGCAATTTTAAACACAAATGCAGTGAAGAATATAGGCCTACTAAGCCCACAGAAATTACTATTCTTGACACAGCTGCTTTTGTTTGTTTGTTTGTTTGTGTAAATACTGCATTCTGTACTTTGTGAAGAAAGGCAGCAAGTGCGGTAAGCAGGGAGATGGTTGGACCTTAAAGTATCAAGAATAAGGCAGGTATTTTCCTTAATGGGAGGCTTTGTTTTTCTGAAGTCTCGGGCTCTAAAGAAAGAAACTATACTTGAATATAGAAAGGAAATGTGCATGGGACATTTTGAGTGAAGTTTGAAGACCCAGTCATTACACTTGAAGGAGACAAAGCAAACATATTCACAACCACATGGTAAATGCACCCTTTCTGGGAGATCAGGTAGAGCCTGCTATTCTGGGAGTAGTGAAAAATCCTGATCATTCAGGCATCCATCCCTTTATCTGTCTATCTCCAGGGCAGCCACATTTGCATAAGCCTCAAATGTTAAAAGAAGTGAAAGCTGATCCTATGAGATGGGTTCTATGGGATGAGACCCTGAGAATCCCAGGGTCTCTGAACTAACCAAAATCATTTGCTTATGATATATATAGTCATATCTTAATGTAGTTTGTTAATATCAATTATTACTTACTTACATTTCTTTGCCTCGAAATGACATCTATCATTTAGTTTTCAAACTTCATGGTATTCTTTAAATAATCACATTTTTAAAATTTAATCACAAACTAGTGAACATCCATGCCCCCCTCTCTTTACCACACTCTCTCTGTGAGTGTGTATGTAATTGTGTGTTTCCATATATGCACATGTATATGCATGTATATATGCTTTGGTTTCTGACACTCCATTTAGTTTAGTAGCTTCAGTGCATATTTTATGAATTGTCTTTTTTTAAGGGCCTCTTGTAATGAACTGAAAACTGTATGAACATCAATTAAAGAAAACATAGAAATTTACCAATGACCTCTAACCTCTCGACACACTAAAAACTACTCACAAAACAATTAATCTAGTGGTTTCAGTGGTAGCCCCTATACCTGCTGTATGAGTCCTGGGAAGAAAATTCGTGGGTATCATACACCTTGCCTCAAATATCACCAGTAGAGCAAACAAGAACCAAAATCTGGATACAGGCAAATGGCCACAGAACCAGTTCCTTGCTATCTGTTTCCTCATCCCTGTATTCCTAACATGTATATTTGGCTTTTAGTTATTATAACAAATTGCTATAGCTTGGTAGTTAAAGCTGTGGAGGCTGAAATGCCAAGATAAAAGCACAAGTAGATTCAGTATCTGGTGAGTGTCTGGATCTTGACTGATACATTCTGTCCTATGTTTTGTGTCCTTTATGGAAGACAAAGAGAGTAAATTCTCTTGTCTCTTATTTATAAGGTATTAATCCTGTTCATGGTTTTGAGTACTCATGATCAACTCTTCTCTCAAAACCTCACCTTCAAATGTAATCACCCTGAGAATTATGTTCAAAAGTTGTATGCTTTGCCCTAGAGCAGGACAGGGCCCAAAGACATTTAGTTCAGAGCATGTTAATAGCCTAAAAGAGCCTACATGGGTTGATGACCTCAAGAGATCATAACGTATCCTTGAAGCTAGACTTCTGATGGAGCACATTTTCTTAGGCCACTGTTTGATTGGATTTATTGATTTTATCAGGCACAGTCGTAAAGAGTTCTGGGAAAATTCAACATATCTGATGATATAAAATTGTTCTAATGTAGATATTGAAGTTTGAGTCCATATTTAACAAGAAGATACTGTCTCTTTAGTGGCAAATGATACTTCAGCTATTTTGACAAAATTACCCTTAAAAGGTCTTCCTAAGGCATAAAGCTCTGAAACTATGAACCTTTTGAATTGAGCTGTGATTCATTCTTTCTGTATCTACCATACAATATACAATAGTGTAGAATATACAGAAGTAAGCAGACAAATGATGAAGTTCAAAGCCAGCCTGGTCTACAGAATGAATAGCAAGGGCTACATAGAAAAACCCTGTCTCACCCTTCCTCTGGTATAAAAAGAGCAAAGTAAAAACTCAAGACCTGAAGGACTTTGAAGCTTGATTCTTTGTATCAAGTGATACCTAGAAGCTAGAATGTTGCGATTTCTGAGGAATACCAACATTCTCCTCAGTGTTAGCTCTTGTCTTACCCATTTGGCAGTCATACTTCATTCTATTTCTTCCTCCGAGTAAAGGCTGTGGTGCCAAACACTTCAAATTATCAAATGCAAATTATCTTCCAAAATCAATTTCTGAATGCTTGGCCAGAGATGCTGTTAAACAGTTATTGATTAAAAGCAGAAAAGTTAACTTGCAAATCAAATCTGTACCAGTGTCTGCTAGTGGCAACATGATTTTCTATGAATATAGGCAGAAGGCTGCTACTTTAGAAGTGTGTGTGGGGGGGGGAAGGCCTCTTTGTCAGCATCTCAGAAGTATGCACCCCTCTGCTTATTAGCTTTTCTTCATTGACAAGAATAAGCAAATCTTTAAAAACATTATGAGTCAGGACATTCTGTCTGTGGTGTATAAGTGGCTCAAGAGGCTCCAGAAGGCACCTTTTCAGGGTTATTACCTCTTTCAGGCCCTCTGGGAAGTATCTGGTAAATAATTACTTCCCCACTTTCACATGAATACCCTGGAGTTCCATACATAGGCTATGATCAGGGAGTAACTTCTGAACTGGGAGGATGTGGTTGATTAACTTTCCATTAAATGCTTCCTGATTCCATGCTGAAACTTCAGGGATCAAGCAGAGAGCTGAGAGGAAAAAAGAAAGGACCTGCATGCTTCAGTGGTAATTAACATCACCAGGCGACAAATCAATGCTACCTGGCTATTCCCATAAACAACGATAACAGGGAGAAGCAGGCTTAGAGAGCTTTTGGCTGCCTGGTTATTTTGCTGTAGCTAAAGAGAGGTGAAAAGAGAGAGGATGTTTTTTCTTTAGCTATAGGTGATAGTGAATTCTGAACAAGCAAGCACAGGTTTCAAGTGAAATGGGCTTTGATAAAAGTAAATCCATTATAACCTGGAATGTTGGGCAAAGCTGTGAATTCAGATTTTTAAAGTATCACATGAAGTTGAGAACTTATCAAAAGACGTATATCTGGGAAATTCTATCTCTGAAGTACTCATACAGCAATATCAGGTATGGGCAGAATGGAATGGAATAGCTTAATGTCTTAGAGTTTCTATTGTTGGGACAATATACCATGACCATAAGCAACCTTAAAAGGAAATAGCTTATATCACTTACACTTCTATACCATAGCCCATCATTGCTGTCACCACGGAAACCCAAGCACAGCACGGTTCAGGATGCAAGAATTGATGCATGGTCCATGAAGGAGTGTGGCTTACTGGTTTGCGCCTTCAGAGCTTCCTCAGACTACTTTGTTACTCCACCCAGGTCCACTAACCTACTGGCAGGACCTGAGCTTGACTCTCATATCATTCAAGAAAATATACCCCAGAATTTCTCACAGGTCAAACTAGTGCAGCATTTTATTAATTGAGGTTGACATCAAAGTAGCCAGCACACTGAAGTTTTCATGAGCAACATTCCTGGAGATTCTGGTCAAGATGAGTCATATTTAAAAAAAAAAAAAAAAAGTTGTTGCATAATTAAATTAGTGCCATTTAGCATGTAAATAGAACCAAGAAACTTAGAACGAAGGACAAGTGTTGATGTTCTTAGGGCTTAGTAGGTGTTCACCAAGATATAACAGCTTTGAAAGGGATCATCCTGTGACTAAGCCAGAATGCTGAAGTTAAACATTCACTGAGTGTGATAGCAATAAAACTTGACCATTTTTTTCCTAGTGACTGTAATTTACCTTGAGAACATGGTATAGGATACCTCAGAACGTGAGGGCCTACCCACAGCTGATATATCAGCAACATTGCCCCTATATCTAAGGCTCAGGGGATATCATGGATGGAGGGGTGAAAGATGAAGAGTAAGAAGTCTAGGACTTCTGAGACAAGATAGTGTGGTCTGAATATGGCACAGATCCTGCAACCTCAAGATTTCAACAACCCAATCACCTTAAGCAGACCTGTACAACTAGGACACACAGTGGCATGCTAATGTGGAGAGGAAAATCTCATATGGCCTCTCTCACAGGGCCCCCCAGTCCTAGATAAAGACCTAGAGGCAATTATTGTACTCTGAAAAGGCTCCTTCAGCTCTCTCCAGAAATGAGCTTCTCGATAGGTAATCGAGCCCCAAGTGTTTTCTTTGAATGTGACATGAAATGGGCTCAGCAGATTCTTTATAGTTATCTTTATATGGATGTGTATGCAACAGTAATAGTTAAGAAGAGAAGGGGTCATGAACTTGCTATGATGTATGTGAGAGGGCCATGAGAGGAACTGATGAGAGCAAAAGAAGGGTGGAAATTACATAAATCCAATACTTATGTATGAAATTCTCAAAAAAAAAATAATTTCTGAAACTAAAATGTTATGTAGTATATATATATTAGGAACGGTAACCTGGTTATATCAAATTAACTCAAATTCTACAGTTATCTACTTGGAAACAAATGAGTAACTAAATATTTATTAACTAGAAATTAATAGCCTATGCTCTTGGAGAAGAAGGACATTTTTTCTCATTTATTTATTTAATTATTTTAATTTTTTTTTTACTTATTCACTTTACATCCTGCTCACAGTCCCACTCCCAATCACCCCTCCCACAATCGTTCCCCACTTCTGTCCTCCTCTGAGAGGGTTGAGCCCCCTAGGTATGCTCCCCACGCTAGCACTTCAAGTCTCTGTGAGGCTAGATTAGAGCTTCTTCTCCCACTGTGTCAAGACAAGGCAGCTAGAAGAACATATCCCACATTCAGGCAACAGCTTTTAGGATAGCCTCTACTCCAGTTGTTCAGGATTGATATGAAAGTCAAGCTGCACATGTGCTATATATGTACAGGGAGGCCTAGGTCCAGCCCATGTATGTTCTTTTTGGTTGGTGGTTCAGTCTCAGAGCCCAGAGGGCCCAGGTTATTTGACTCTGTTGGTCTTTCTGTGGAGTTCTTATGCCCTATCAGGAAGATATTTTTCTATTTCAGCTTATATCTTACTGGAATTTGTAGTATCATTTTGTCTTTGTGCAATGCTCATTGTGGCTTCTTTAGTCCCTGCTTCACAAGAGTGCACACATCTTTTCAGAGAGAAAAAATAAGTCATAGTAGTCAAAACCGTGACGTTTAAAATACAGACCAGAACAACTTCTAATCCTTCCATCACAATGGATACAAACCCAGGCATGCTCAAAATTAGAATGAATTACTTTCTTAGTTTCTCTTCACTTTTTTCAGCATATCTTGAATTCACAGGTAATTTTATATTATGGCACACAAATCATGATGTTTTACTTTGCTTATGTGAGTTCTAGACTTAACTAAGATAATGGGAATCACTCATTTCAGGAACCACTGGCCTCTAGAGTTTAATCTAAAATTTCAGAACAATACTTAATTTTATTGCCATTGGGTTAATAGAGGTAATTATGAGGAAAAATAGCATGTTCTACCCACATTCCCTTTTTCAAGAATAAATGCTCTGTAACTTTCCATTCCAAATGTTAGCTCTCAAATCAGCTCCCATAAATACCAATGGCCAGAAATGCTTGTTAACTCACAGAGTCCACACTCGAATGAGTCACGAAATATTTTTTTTTCATTTTTGTTTACTAAAAGTATTGTTCATAAAATTTATTCTGGTTATAGTTTCCATTTCATAATCTCCTCCATGACCCTTACTACCATCCCCATCTAAGTTCCTTCCTTCCTTCCTTCCTTCAATCTTTCTTTCCTTTCCTTCTTTCCTTTGTTTCCTTTCTTTCTTCTTTTTCTTTCTTTCTTTCTTTCTTTCTTTCTTTCTTTCTGTCTGTCTGACTGTCTGTCTTTCTCTTTCTTTCTTTCTCTCTTTCTTACTTTCTAGACAGTCAAACAAAAATGATGGTCAAAACACAGTGAAAACAACCACACAAACAAATAGAAAGAAAAACAAAAACATAAGAAACACATACACAGGCATACACACACACACACATACACACACATGCCATCAAAACATAAAATCAGAAACAATAACAGATGTGCAAACATTCCATAAGGTAAAACAAACAAACAAAAACAAAAAAAGACATCCAAAGAATTATGATACAAAAATTTTAAAAATAGTGTTGAGTTTATCTTGTGTTGAGTATCTATTTGTGGCAGTCTGCCCTTGAGTGTGGTTTGTATGCCCAGTGAAAGTCCACTGGAGAAAACTGATCTTTTTCATTCCGTGCAGGTGTCAGTTGGAGATAGCTTCTGGGTTAGGGATAGTAGTTTGTGTCTATTTCCCCTTTCAAGTGCTAGAATCCAAAATGGCATGGACCTGTGACCTATGCTGGCTTCTTCATGAAGCCACAGTTTCTATGAGTTCATGTGAACTGTCAGCAGCATTGTGTCCAGAAGGCCTTGCTTCCTTGATGTCTTCCATCCTCAGAGGTTCTTACATTATTTCTGCTTCCTCTTCCACAGAGTTCCCTTACCTTGAGGGGATGGATTTGGTGATGATACCCCATTTATGGCTGACTGTCACACTCTGCATATTGTCCAGTTGTGAGGCTCTGTATTAGTCACTGTCTACTTCAGGATGAAGCTTCTCTCGTGATGGCTGACACCTGATCTATGGGTATACTAGAATATCATTAGCAGTTGATTTATTGCTACATTCCTTTAGTAGAAAAATTGTATTTGGTTTTCCCTAGGTTCATGCTTATCTAGTCTCAGGTTCTTGATCACACAAACAGTGTCAGGATAGGGCTCCATTTCATGGAGTGGGCCTTGAATCCAATCAGATAGTTGCGACTTACTTTCCCAATCTTTTACCACTATCGGATCAGTTTATTATGTACACAAGCCACCATTGTAGAGAGGAAGATTTGTAGCTGATTGGTGTTTACCTTTCTCCTCTGGTAGAATCCAAAGTACCTTACAGTATCATGAGCACTAGGGTCAGTGGGCATAAAGGCCTGATTTAGGCACCAGCTCTCCCTCTTCATGTTCAATAAGATAAGTAGGTATCTTATTGAACATGAATTTTTTCTTTAGAAAATAGGGCCTTACCCTCTGTGAAGAGAAACCGGGAGCTTTGGCAACTTTGAGTTGTTGATATTTCCATGGGTTGGGCACTTTTTGGCCAATACATCTTTTAGACGTAAACCATCCCTGGCACATGAAGTTGCACTTTGTGGTAACTTTGTGGTAGGAGAAACCTAGTTGAGGCTTGGCCTCCCATTTTTGTTTTTGTTTTGTTTTTTGTTTGTTTGCTTTTTGTTGCTTGTTTCTTTGTCTTTTATTTTATTTTGGTTTGTGTGTGTGTGTGTGTGTGTGTGTGTGTGTGTGTGAGAGAGAGAGAGAGACTTCATTTAGATTTTAAGTGTTACCTGTTCCTGCCTGTATTCCCTCTGATACCCCTTTTTTCTCTCTCTTATCTATTGAGCAAGTAGTAAAATCATAAAAACCCAGACCTCTGTAATTTAAACTTTTTTTCTAGGTCACTTCAGTCTATAATCAGTATGGAAACTATGTTCAGTATAAATTATCCCATGGTAGTCCTTGCACATTTGGAATCTCATCTTTCTTCTTGCTAAAATTAGGACTCATTAAAAACCCCAAACCCTTCATCTACAATAATGATAGTTACACACATTGAGGTTTGTTTGAAATGAGAATTTCTTTCTGTTTTGTTGTGCTTAGGTTGAGAAACTGGTGTGCCAGAGACTCAAGTACATGAAAGCCACTCCAATCCAGAGGATTTCCAGTTCTTGTCTCATAAATTCAAAGAATTAAATTCATGGACCACAGAGGCTGAGATTTAGAAAACAGGATTTTATTATAAGAGCTTAAAGGAAAGGAGGAAAGTGGAACAGCTCGGGAGGGGGGTTGAGGCGTTTTTTCAGTGGGTACCACTGAGCCTGGCTTCTGTGGAGTTAAGGCTCTTGGGGATGGAGGGAGGTAGAGGGATGAACTGGCCAGGGCTAAGTTTATTTCTGGTGTTGAATTTTGTCCTCAGTAAGATATCCAGGAAAGCATAGTCTTTTAGAAAAAAGAAATAAGAGAAAAGCAGACCCTGCCTGAGGTCTCCAGCCCCTAATAATGGCAATAGAACCTTAGTATTCTAAACTGCCTAGCCAGTGTCTACCTACCCGTACCTGTGCTTTACTACTGGAGAGGAATGATTTCCTCCCCCCATAATTGTTGGAAAACAAATTATAGACACCCTTAGGCAAATAATGAACACTGAATCCTCCCTCTGTAATGAAGGAGCATTGCTTATCTACTTTAAAAGACTTCCCCAAGGTTGCTCATAAAATTGCTCCTTTGATATTAGACCAATCATGGGCACTGAGAAAAAGTAACTAAATCATTTAAATATGCTCCATAAGCTGAGAATAGTTTGAGTTCTCAACTCTTTCATTGCCTAAGGCTATCTAAGAGTTCTGTCTGAGGTCTTTGTTACTTCCCCTCCTAGTGGCTTTTAGTGAGTCAGGAAAACCTTAACCAAAATACCACCTTTTTTTTTTTTTTTTTTAATCCATCCTGATCATACTACTTCTTTTTTCCAATAGAGCTTGATTGGCTTTTTAGAAAGTTAATGCTCATGACACACAATAGAGAAAGTTGCTTTTGACAATCCTTCTGAGGACTCTGTCTAAGATCACCAAATGATTCACTGAAGCTTAGTTCTATTTGAAGTGGTACAGCAGTCACAGAAGTTGCTGTCAGGGCTGTCCCGTGACCAGGCTCCCTTCCTTCCTTCCTGATGTCTCCAGTTGTTTTAGTTGCTGTGGTGTGGGGAGCACCGATGCAATATAATGGCTGAGCTACGTAATAATGAAGGTTTAACTTTATGAATGAATGTATGAATACCAAATCCTTCTTAAATCATTTTGCTGTAGACATTTTAAACCCAATCAGGGATTTCTACCCTGCCTTTGATCACTTAATTCCTGGATAAAAGACATACAACTTTTATTATTTACAGTAAACCATAAGTAGCACAAGAGATGGGCATATACCTACCCTCTATGCTATTAGAATCTAATTTCTTATTGATAACTTTTATTTTATTTATAAGTTATTAGAATATACTTTCCCATCAATAACCATGAGTTATTACTTACTGTTTTATCTGGGTAGGTCTTAACTCAGATTGGCTAGCTCTCAGGGCCATATTTTCATGACCCTCCTAACACATGGCCTCAGCTTTTTCTACATTTTTCTTCCCCCTTGTGGTTCTCCTCTGAGAACCCTGTGGTTCTCCTCCTAATCCCCACCTATGTCTTTTCTGCCCAAATATTAGCTGTCAGCATCTTTATTTACCAATCAGAATTAGCTTGGGAACAAAATTACAACATATCCCTTGGGTCAATGTGAGGACTCTTTAGTCTCTGGGGCAACCAGGTCTGGAGGAACCAGTATTAGCATTAGTATATAAGCAGTACTAGACCAACAGACTACATTTATAACACAGAGGGTAGATATCTGCTGTTCTTATCAAGTAAGGGTCCAGTGATGACAGATCTAAGTGTCTTCACAGAGTATGCATGTCAGAGACACAGGAGTGGTGAGTGCCTCTGCATTTATCTGTAAACAGAGCTTGACAGATCTTGGAATTAGGCTTAAAATTCTTCACATCTGCTCTTCTTCCAACAATGTTGCTTTATTCAGCATGTTATAACATTCTAGAGATTGACACACAGATTTATAATAGTAAAATCTAGCTTTTCACTTGAGACCCTGTGTAATTTTTTTCACATAACATAAAATCAGTCATCCTAAAGTATACAATCCGAAAGTCATTTGTATTTCCACAATGCTTCACAACCACATTGCTTATGTAGTCAAAACACTTCATCATCTTCAGAAGAGAATCTTTCTTTACTAGGCAATCACTCTTTATTCTGAATTTTCCAGAGAAACAGCTCCAGAAAGATTATAAAAAAGGAAACAGTCTACATGAGGTTGAAGTTGAAAAGTCTCAGGACATGCATACCACCAACTGCAAGGTCAAGAGAACTGAACACTTCTAGTGAAGAGAATTTTGACTTCTACCTAAGTCAAAGTCCTGAGAAGCTGAAGAACGAAGGAGCAATTCTTGTCCAAGTCTTCATCCTCTAGCCTTTTGTTTGTTGTCTTGTTCTGTTGGGACCACAATGTACCTGAGAAGCTAGGCCCTGCACTGGGGAGGGCAATTTGCTTTACTCCACTTACTGATTCAATTTTTTTTAATTTGTTATTTTATTTATTAACATTTCAAATGTTATCCCTCTTCCTGGTTTCCCCTCAGCGAACCTGATATCCCATCCCCTTGATTCAAATGTTAATGGCACTACAAGCATCTTCAGGGCCACACTCAGAATGAGGCTTAACCAGGCATCTGGATACTACTGCTATCTGACCACCATGATTTATAGCCATTACACCCTTCTTATTTTTTTTTGAAGGTTTACCTTTCTGAGTACTTCATACAAATGGATCCACGCTATGCATGATATTCTATGGCCACTTTCTTGCTTTTCTTATGCTACTGCATTCCTTTTTGTGGATAATATTATTTTCTATGAGTCTGCAGCACAGTTTGTTTATTAATTTCCCCAGAAGAGGAATTTAAGCTATTTAATATAAATTATAAATTTATAATATAAATACAAAATACATTTGGGCTTTTATACTTGTGTAAATTGTACTCTTACCAGCTTTCGCATGAAGTTGTATGTTTGAATATTTAGTTTCATCTTTGGAAGAGAATACATATTCAGTAGATTTACTTGAACATGCACACGAGATTTAAATGTTTGAGATATTTTTAAACTACATTCTACAGAGGAAACAATATTTACAGTCACAACCTTGCACATTTCCAGTTTCTCTCTATCTTCACCAAAGGTTACTTTACATTGTACTTAAAAAACAAAGCCTTTCTACTGAGTATACGATGTAAATCATTATTAATTTTCTTTATTCAGATCATCTTATTCAAGGAGATGTTATTTACTTTTAATATAAATGTAATTCATTTTAAATCATCAGCTGATTAATTTTAGACATTTTTTTCCTGCCTAGTCCATCTTGTATGGTGTTATAAGAAGTTCTAAATAGATTTTTATTTGTTGTCCTAATGGAAAAGGCATTTCCAGTCATTCATGCTGAGTATTGTGATAGCTGTCATTTTATCATCAACATCCTTTATTGAACTGAGAGTTTGTATTTCTTGTCATCAGCTTTAGACAGAGAATTTTTGTTAATGTGTTGTATATAAAGAAAGCTTTTTTTTTATAAATGAAAAAAGTAGATTATTGGAGTCATGATAAGACAATGATAAGAGACAATAAGCTACTGGATGGTTGGGTTATCCAGAAAAGCTAAAATTTAGAATGGAAGGATTTCAATTTAGGAAGACAGATGAGAATTGAGAATTACGTTACATTTAAAGGGGCAGAATGATTGTATTCCCGTAGACAAATATGAGCATAATTTGTGCACAAGGAGGTAACTTATCTAATTTTTCATATCTCTCCATATTTTATATAAAAATAATTATATGTAGGTGTCCTAGCAACAGCCCCAGCTGAGTTCTAAGCTGACAGCCAGCAACCATTGCTAAATAGATAAGGAAAGAGGTATTCTTGATGATTTCTACCTAAGCCATCTTCTGTTGCTAGCTGCATGAAACATACTAAGAACCACCTGGCTGAGCTCAGTGAATCCCCAGAACCATAAGAGATAAATAAAGACATGACTGCTGTTGCTTGGCTTCCCCAAAGTTGGAGGCATTCTGTTAGATAAAAAGAGCTAAGTGGGAAGCAAAGAGAAAACTCCAATCTAGAGAGAAGGCTGCTTCACAGAAGTACATACAATGCCCTGTTGGCTCATAGTACTCTGTACATTTCAGTTTTTCTTTCTTTAGATATTTTTGCATAACCTTTAGAAGGCCAGGTAGTGTGAGGGAATAAAATCCACAGTCTGAAAAAGACAACATTAAACATTACTGTTTAATAAGAGTGATGTCTATTGGTCCTAACTTAAGCAGTTTATACACAGCTTGAAGGAAAACAGATACAGGCTAAACATCAGGGACTGATGAATGTGGTGTGATATGGTGGAGAACTAAGCAGATGACATTTCAAAGGAATCTCAACTGAAAAGTGCTTTCTGGGAGAAGACAGTTACTGAGGTCAATGACAAAGAACAGTCTCGGTGGCTTCAGATGGCTTTTAATAGGAGAAGAAGAAAAGTATTCAATCATCACTGTATGCTGCACTGTCTTAAACAATGAGCTGTAAAGTCGAGAGAAGTCATCATTGTAAGGACTCTTTGAGAAGGGATGAGTCATCATCCAACTTCAGTTAGAACACATAAGTAAAGGTTTAGATGAAAACAAAACTATACCATTCAGCAAATGGCTCTTTCCCATCCCTTTACACATAAATAGCAAGGGGGATGGAGAGAGAATAATATTTGTACATACCAAGATAAAACTTAGTTCAAAGCAGAATGAAATGGTCATTGGAAGTGAAAGGTCTGATCAGAAAAACAATAGTCTATGTCTAATGAGCCTGACACACCATTGCCACTACACTGAGACTTCGACAGGCAGGTTGAAGAGTTCCTAAGTTATCCATCTCTGTGATTATGATGGTGACATAGTCTATCCTTCCTGTAGCCCTTCATTTGCTACAATTCTAACTTATCTTAACTTGTTTCAATGTCAATCAAATTCTCTCACTAAGCTCAGAGACTGCTAGCAAAGAATGGCTTCCAAATAAACAATTAGATTTAATGGTGTCTGAAGTAAATATTGAAATGTTCCTCTCTTGTGATACAATTTAATTCATCTGAACTATATAAAGTATTATTACTAGCATACACAATATACACATTTTTTACTCATAATGCTATAATGACTGCCCATTATTAAAGACTGTATTAAACAGTGAATTTAGCAACTGATTGGTTGGTTTGTTTCCCACATAATATAGTTCTTTGTCATTAGGTTTGCTTCCTTTTAGAATCTAGTCTCTGTAGCATAAAGAATCCTAAGCCACGTGTAGAGGCCACATGTGACTATCCCAGGAAACATTCTATCTCAGACCCCAGCAAGTAGAGCATGTCAACTTCTTATCTTTCAGAAGACATTATCCCCTTACACTAAGGCATTAATTACTACCCTAGACCCTAGAAACCACAGACTAGTGATGGGTAGTCCTGCTGGGCCTTGTCCAAATTCCCAACTCATTGAAATGGTAAGGGTATTTTTGGAGTGAGTTTAATGAAAAAATAGACACTAAGTCAATTGACAAATTACATAGCTAACATCCCTATCCTGTGAATAAGAAAACTCCATTGTACCTGTTTATTGAAATATTTACATTCTCTGATAGGTTTCCTTAGGCAAAAGACCAAGTCTTTTTCTTCTTTTGCCATCTGTTTTGTGCATTGATCCTGGCACGAGGAGCAAGCAATGATTATTTGCTCAAGGAAAAGAAAAGAAGAACTTTACACAGAGAACAGAGGCAGTCATTTTCTTAAGTACACTTTCTTTTTATGTGATTTCTTTCCAAGACAGTCAGTGAGCACACAGGCAAGCAAACCAAATTGTTCATTTATTACAGAAAATAAAGCTTGTGAAGATTGCATAAAGAAAGAGAGCCATACGCTGGAAATGATTTGAGAGATATTTTTGTAGAAAAGCTGTTGAGCTAAATGTACCTTTCTAGCAACTACTGAGACAAAAGAATGTTCTTTTTTTCCAGCATCATTTTTAGCCATTGCAATCTCCTAAGCCAGTGCCTCTTGATAATAAAAAAAAGAAAGAAAAAAAAACTTAAAGCCCAGAATCCACCCCACTGTTGAACTTTAATTTACTGTGCATTAGTACACCTCAGACAAGATGACCTACTCCCTAGTGCTATGTACAGGAAACAGAGAAACATCTGTAAGCCTATTGAGATCTCCTCAGTTCCTTTTCATTGAGTTTCTGCTTTCCTTGACAGGTTTCTCTGTAGGCTGTGACTGTACCTGAGAATTTATAGAATATTGTAAGACAGAAGTCTGCTCTTCCACTTTTGGTATATTTTGCCAAAAGGGACTGGGGGATGTTGAACCCCTGAAGGGACCCTTAAGCCATGATGAAGAGTATAGGTCTGTAAAGCATAGACCCTCTGAGGTTGAAATAAATTCTAAGGTGCAATTTATATTTTAGAACTTCAAGATATCTGAAATCATCTTTGTTGCTTAATTTAATTTCAGCTTGATGAATGTCAGATTTTTGAAAGTTGATGACGAAATACCATTGCTGATTCTACTAAAAAAAATCAAGGGCTGGGAACACAATTCAGTAGAGTGCTGATCATGAGGGGCTGGCTTTGATTTCTAGGACAAGTAAACATGTTTTTTGAACTTTTCATTTGAAAACCGTAATAACTATGTTTATTCATTGGCTGGCAATATTTAATATTTATTTCCAAAAGTTGAAAACTACAGTAACTATATTTATTCATTGGTTGGCAACATTTAAGATTTTTAAAAGTTGAGAATATCTAGCATGCTTAGATAATTACAGTATGATGGATTCAAGAGGAAGAGCATGTACATGCACTGAAGCTAGTTTAGAAATCATCACAGTCTCATCACAGTCATCATCACCAGTCCCATCCTTGCATGTCTCCAGTGCATTCACTGAATCATTGGATATAAGTACAAGAGAACATCCATTATAATAGGAATATTTTTCACCCAACTAATGATGGATTGTGAGACTACTCTGGACTCCTGATATTGCAGAAATAAACACTATGTAGCAAGAGACTTGAAGTAAACATCTCTACTGTCAATCTTTTCCCTGCAACCAATATTAATGTTTCTATTGCAGTTGAAACAGACATAGTTTATTGGTTTGGTGTGTCTAGTGTGACAATCAGATATCACAGAATATGGGAAGATGTTTTCTCCCAAAGACATTGAAAGACCCCAGAGCTTGGGAGACCCTCACTCAAGTTTCGGGATGACACGACCACCCAATGACTTATGAGAGACCGATCTTGCTGCAAGCACAGTAGGTTTATTTGGGATAGGCCGGTACTGGGGTTGGACCTGTAACCTTGCAGGCCAGAGGAGTTCGACCCAGACCACAAGGAGTAAGGGGTATTCAAAGGGAAAAACCACAAACTAAGGGGGGTGAGGGGGTTACCAAGGAAACAACAAAAAACAGTGGAAAATTTCAGAGGGACCCAAAAGTCAGGGTCAGGGTCATGAGGTAAACATCCTGCATCTGCATACTCATTATTCTCAAGAATGTGGCTTTATCATTGTCATTATCACTTACTTTGTGATTGACCACTCCCTAGAAACACCTAGATGTCTGCCTTTGTGGAGGGACTGGTTTCTGGAACTAGCAGGCCTACATTCTTGGCTCCTTACAGACCTTTTCCATGCCCTTTTAGGTAAAGGTTATACATTATACATTTCTATTAAATGTTCTTATTTAAAAGTCTAAAATTATCCAGCCCTTCAACATGACAAAAGATGAAGATCATATAAGCCAAATAAACGCTCTCTTCCCCTAAGTAATTAGGCCAGAGACTATTCCATAGGTGTTGGTTTGCAAATGGACAAAATTGCAGGCCTAATATTCTTGTACCATGGGTAAAGTTTACTCTTGTGTTATTCAAATGTTGACTTTCCTCCCTTCATATCTTGTATCACTCCAGACCCTATACCAAGAGCCAGGAGGACAGATGCTCAGATTTAGAATCCTCAATGCTGAATGCTACACACTGTCACACACACACACACACACACACACACACACACACACACACACTCATGGCTCAAGGTCCCACCCATCCTCAGTAAAATGCCCACTATGCTAATCTTTTGGGCAAGTAGAGACATGTCTCTTGCTAATTCCTAGGAGTGGTTCAGCTGCAATACTTGACTGAGAATGAAAATTCTACTTGATCTTGCCCTGGGATAAGTCTCCCATTCTGTAAGCTTTAATGCCCTATTCCCTTCATTATTTCCCTAATGATGCCAAGAGCAATTAGTCTGGATGGCTAACATTCTTTACGAAATTCCAGGCCAGGGTTTGGCTAAGATGTTGGAACATTGGTAAAAGTCAGAGAGCAATGTCCAATTTTGTCTAGCTATTAATAAATCATATCTTGGTGGGTACCTAGCACTCGAATTCCCAAGGATATATCTGGACTACCTCTGAGTTAGGGGTGTCAGGAGACAATGCAGGGGCAAGAGACTGGCTTCCATGAAGCTGTTGCCTCAAATACTGCTGTCACACAAAGTCTGCATGACACTTAGCCTTAAAATTTTACAGGACACAAAAGTGAAATTGCAGCTAGTAAGATGGCTCTGGCTGTTCTTCCAGAGGACCCTGGTTCAATTACCAGTGAAAGGCTGGAGAAATCTAGAATTTTTAAATGAGAGCATTTAATAGAAATGTATTGGTGAGAATATATAATGTATAACCTTTACCTAAAAGGACATGGAAAACCTCTGTAACGAGCCAGGAATGTAGACTAGCCAGTTTCAGGAACCTGCTGTCCACAAAGGCCCCCTTAGTTAGGTCCAAGAACAAAAAGCAGGATATGAGCCATCTGGGTGGTTTTAGGGAATGGACAGTCATAAAGTGAAAGTATTGACCAGACCACATTCTTGTGAATAACAAGTGTGCAGGAGGTTTTACTTATGACCCTGACTCAACCAGGGGTTGGGTCCCTTTGGAATTTTCCACTGTTTTTATGTTATGTTTCCTTGGTAACCCTCACACACACACACACACACACACACACACACACACACCAGTTTGTGGTTTTTCCCTTTAAATACCCCTCACTTCTTGTGTTCGGGGGTCGAACTCCACTGGCCTGCTAGGCTACAGGTTTGACCCCCAGATCTGGCTTATCCCGAATAAACCTCATGTGATTGCAGCAAGATCAGTCTCTCCTGAGTTATTGGGTGGTTGCATCATCCCAAGACTTGAGTGAGGGTCTCCCCAGCTCTGGGGATCTTTTATTTGGGGGCTTGTCCGGGATTTGCGACCATCCTTGACTCTCTAAGACCCCTTGGAGGTGAGTCTGTCTGTCCAAATTGTGTCTGTTTGAAGTTTTTACTTGTAATTTGTCTGTGAACTGCTTGCCTGTTGGCAATTTGTGAGTCTGTTTCTTACTTCCATTCCCTGTAGCCAGTCGCAACCTGAGTAAAGGTAGCAAAGGTTATCTCTTGAGCTCATATTATGCAGTTGGTCAAGTTCCAGGACTGGACAGCGACTCCCTGTCCTCGAGATGAGGAAGGGAGCTGATGGTAGACATGCCAGAAGGTCACCGGCTGCCACCATGGAAGACGTCCCAGTGGAAATTTAGGGAACCTCGGGGACGTCTGGAGGAATCCCACTAGAGGACAGAACTCCTCGAGAGGAGGGAGGTGTGTCTGTTCTCTTGGTCATTTTGATAGTACAACTTGCTCTGCCTAAGCCATTTTTTTCCTGCCTTATTCTCTGTCTAATTTTCTGTGCTGTGTTTGTGATTTTTGTTGACCTTGTGACTGCAATGGGACAGACAATAACTCTGAAGTTGGCTCACTGGACAGAGGTTAGGGACATGTCAGTTCAGGTGAAATAAGGACCTTGGTAAATTTCCAGCTGTCTGTTTTTCTGAAGTAAGGTTGGCACTCACGATTGAGACGAGTCTTTTTGTGTGTATTTTGTGACCAGTCCATCTTGGCAGCCGTGGCAGGCACAGGCCGAGCAACTCTGTGATTTGGCTTTGATTACCTGTGTACCTGATATTTGTTATTGGGCCTAGTTGTCTATCTCTGTGTCATAGACCTGAAAAGGTGGATGTCTATGTGGTGACTGATTTTGTATGTGTGTTTGGACCTTGGACTGACGATTTACACCCCCCTGACTGATGGACAGTGTTGGAGCTAGGGCCGCTGCTGCTGGGTCTTTGGGCTGCTCTTGGGGGAACTGGGAATAAAAAATGGTGTCAGCAGGAATCCCGTGGTCCTGGGTTTCCTGAGAGGTCAGTCAGAATCGGCCCCACAGCTGCCAAAGTGTTGGAGGTAGGGGCCGGGTCCCAGGTGCTGCAGTTTCAGTTCTTTCCAGGCCAGATCCAGATCCCTGGCCTTTTCCCCATCCAGGCTGGCCACCTGGATGTCAACCCCAGCCTCAACCCCAGACACACGGGCTCTAGTGGAAGCTGAGGCAGAAAGGTTATGCTTGTGGAGCTGGCTCTGGGGAAGGCTCAGCAGAGGACCGGCTGCACCAAGCCATGCAGGCTTCTGGAGACAAGTTTGAGACCCGCTTCCACAGCACTATCTCTGACCTGACCACTCAGCTACGTGACCCCAGGCTCAGCCCAGCAATGCTACACCCAGGTATTCCACGAACTTTTCCAAGGGGGCCCCAACTGGGGCCGTCTTGTGGCATTCTTTGTCTTTGGGGCTGTCTTATGTGCTGAGAGTATCAACAAAGCAATGTAGCCATTGGTGGGACAAGTGCAAGATTAAATGGTGGCCTACCTAGAGATATGCCTGGCTAACTGGGTCTGCAGCAGTGGAGGCTAGGTAGAGTCCACAGCTCTATACAGGGATGGGGCCATGGAGGAGGCATTTCTTCGGGAGGGGCAGTTGCTGCTTTGAAGCCCAAGGCAGGAACCTAGGCTCCCCTGGCATGGGCTCCCCAGGGGCCAAGGTCAGGCGCAGCCAGAGAGCAGGGCACAGCAGTCAGGGACCCCTGAACAACCAAGTAGGTTTTTACAAAATAGATTAATTGGGTTAAAAATATTGTCTTTATCATCTGGTTCAAAAAATATTGAATTGGTATCTTGTAAACTGTGGTGATTAGATATTGTAGCCTTGAGAGTTATGCTTTGCTTACCATGTGGTGGGCGCTGTTTAGATAAATCATTGTTGTTCTGTGTTTCATGTTAAAGAAGAAAAAAAATTGGTTAAAACTTTGATTTAGTTTAAATTGGTAAAATCCAGTCTCAATTTGTATAACAGAAACTGATAAGCCACTGTGCTGTGGCCAGGTGTTAAGCACAGCTGAAAAAGAGCTGATAGAGGCTGACTGTCTGCATGAGCTGTTCTTAAAGGGGACTACAGCTTTTTTTTGCTTCTAATATTGGTAACAGAGAACTAGCTTAAAACTGGTAACTCAGGGTTGGAGTCCTGTTAAGCGACAACACGTGGCATGAGCAGACTCAGGAAAACAGGTCTTCATGATATTTTATGTAACTCTTACCCCTTATAAGTTTAGTAAGGCCAAGAGTGAGGCCTGGACCAGAGATAAGATTTAAAACGATGTTATTTTGATGTATTCAAAATTGCATTCATATGTAAGGATTGGCAGCTAAACTTTGTAATATGACAATAATGCTTTGATGGGTTTTGTTTAAATTATGGTAATACCTTAACATTACAAGAATTAAAAAAAGGTGTGGAGTCTAGTAAAGTAGAGACAAGTGATGAGCAGTCTGGAGACAAAGAGTTAGTTTGCCTTGGAAATAAAAAGTAAATAGGAAAATAATCCAAATTCTATCGAAACATGGTAGTAATGCTAAACTGCTAGCACCTTTGCCCCTAGAGTATACAAACCTAGGAAGGAAACCTGGAACAGCTGTGGCTGTTGCTGGGAGGAGGCTATTTTGCACGTACGATTGTCTGTTGTCACTGAGCCAGCGGAAGATGCCTTCCCTGCTGGTCCTTGGTCAAATGCACCTAAAATATCTGGTGTAATCTTAGCACTGGCAAAATAAAGAATTTTATTTTGTCATTTATACATCTTGATGATAATGAACTTGTTTTGAGATTCATATGTTGCAGAACTGTACTACCTTGGTAAATTCCTTCATCAGACCTGCTAAACTTGCCTGCTTGAACTCCTGGTGTTCTGAACTTCAGCCTGATCCAGTTAAGACACAGACAGAAGACTGATTCTGTTTTTCCTTCCCCACCCCTTTTTTTAATATCTCTATGCCTCCATTCAGCTTGAAGAAGTTATGATGAGTCGTCTACCCGTTTCCCTGGGCTTTGGGGCTAGAGAGGGTTGTTAATAAGTTGTGTTTCTAGAATACGTAAAATGGTTATATTTGAAATAGGGAAGAAATAGCCAGATTTAGTTGTATAGCTATAGAAAGCCTTGTAATTTGCTATTGAGTTAAATTCATATGTTCCTATTTGGTACAAAATCAATGTTATCTTTGGTAAAACAACCTTCTGATAATATTTACCCTGTACTGAAAATAATTTGATCAGTGTATAGATAATTTAAAATGGAAACATTGTGTGACTAGAATTTAGTCAGGTATTTGAGTATTTCTTCAGATACACAGGTTATTCTCAGAAAGTTTGCTTTGGTTTTTATATTTATGGCAGTAATTGGTAAAAGTTGAGGCTTGTGTTATTAACCATTTACATCTTAAACTAGTATGCAAGAAAAAAGTAAAAGCTTTTAAATTGAAAATTTATTGTTAAGATTGGGTGTACAGTGGTATTCTTATTGACTGTGAGGTGTAGCTAATACAGTTCTGTTGTGCATACTTCAAGATCAAAAGATGAAGTTTTCTATATTCACTTAAGAGATTTCTGGTTTCAGTATTTCCCTAGTAGACAGGGCTTAGAAATAGTCCTTTTTTACTGCTATTATAAACATTTCTGAGATGTCTAGACCTGTGAGTTTAGGGCCAAATTAGCAAATTCATGGCTCTGAGTTTATTATTAGGATGATTTCAAGAAAAAGAACTAAGAGTAGTTCTTTGACAATAGTCCAGATTAGTTTATATAGATAGTTGGTTTTCAAAAAACATCAGAAATCCACAGAATATGGCATTTGATATTATTTATTCATTTGGCTATAGACCTGTCTGAGACTGGCAGTACCCCTTTCTCAGACTCAAAGAAGAAACTGAGCATCATTTGAGCTGCTCCAGCTGTGGCAAGACAGCCACTGGGCAAAGGTTGCCTCTTCATCTACAGATGATACTGTCCAAAAAGGACACACAGGCTTAGGATAGCGTATATCTGCCAAGACAGATTAGGTGAGTCCTTAATGTTCCTGTTCTCAGACATTCATGGGCCAGAAGGCTGAAGATTGATGCTCCAACATTTTGAAGTAAGGACTGTCCAAGCGTCCAGCAGTCTCTATTAATTGGCAATATTTCTGGAAGTTGTGTTAGGCTTCCCCCGTATATTCTATTATTCAGTCATTCCTGGATTTCTGGTGGAGTTGAAAGACTACGAAAGTTAGAAGAGATGCAGGATAAGTCATTAAAAAACTAGTGCAGGTGGCTGAGAAAGTGTTTTAAACAGAGAAAGAAAAAGGAAAGTTGCAGAAGGACTGTGAAAGGGCATAGTAAAGAGATAAAATGTTTAAAAGAGAGTCTTTGAAGATGGAGTCTAGTGTGAGAGTCAGAAGGAATAAGAGGCCAGAGAGCTGGAGGTAAAGACAGGAAAGAAGAGAAGCTAGGAAGCTTGAGAGCTAGTAAGGTAGTACCTGGCAATAGAAGAGAGTTAGGAGTTCTCCTGACAGTTATGTTGAGACTGTGCTTAGGGACTGCAGGAGCAGATACAGAAACATCCGCTATGGTATTGCAGAATAAGGGTTATGAAGAGTTAAGAGCTGTCATTGAATTAAATATAAAAGAATGTTGCTTTTATGTAAACCATTCAGGAGTCATTAGAGACTTCATGAGTAAGCTCAGAGAAAGACTAAATAACTATAGGTCCATGTGTGCTAAATAAATTAGTTGCTTTTATTAGGGAAAGAATAAGTGCTATTCAGATTCTAATGTTACGCCAACAATACTATGCTTTGCAAGGCCAGAAAAATCTAGAATATGATGATACTGATATTTAGTTCTATGATTAGAACTATCTACTAGAAGAAGTGGGGAATGAAAGGCTGGAGAATTCTAGAATTTTAAAATGAGAGCATTTAATAGAAATGTATTGATGAGAATATATATTGTATAACCTTTACCTAAAAGGACATGGAAAACCTCTGTAACGAGCCAGGAATGTAGACTAGCCAGTTTCAGGAACCTGCTGTCCACAAAGGCCCCCTTAGTTAGGTCCAAAAACAAAAAGCAGGATATGAGCCATCTGGGTGGTTCTAGGGAATGGACAGCCACAAAGTGAAAGCATTGACCAGACCACATTCTTGTGAATAACAAGTGTGCAGGAGGTTTTACTTATGACCCTGACTCAACCAGGTGTTGGGTCCCTTTGGAATTTTCCACTGTTTTTATGTTATGTTTCCTTGGTAACCCTCTCTCACACCCCCCCCCCTAGTTTGTGAATTTTCCCTTTAAATACCCCTCACTTCTTGTGTTCGGGGTCGAACTCCACTGGCCTGCTAGGCTACGGGTTCGACCCCAGATCTGGCTTATCCCGAATAAACCTCATGTGATTGCAGCAAGATCAGTCTCTCCTGAGTTATTGGGTGGTTGCATCATCCCGAGACTTGAGTGAGTATCTCCCCAGCTCTGGGGATCTTTCACCAGCACCCACATAGCAGGTCATGAATGTCTGTAATTCCAGTTCCAGGGAATATGGCACCCTTAACCAGACATACATGCAAGTAAAATACCAATGCACAGGGAATAAAAAAAATGAATCAACAAATAAAAGTTTAAAAAAAAGAAAAATGAAAAATTTATATCAATATTTATTACTATATATATTATTACATATGATATACAATATAAAGTAATATATAATAAAATATATGATATAATTATTAATATGACTACTGTCAATAGCTATTAAATTTGTGACATAAAATGTCTACCAAAAGAGCAACCAATGTGAGATGCCAAATCAGGACAAATTTGCAGAAAAAATTAAATTTGAAAGATCAAGAGGAGAGTAAATTCATCATCAAGAGCTATTTCAGGATAGGAGATATTTCCTTCAGAAATCTAAAGAATGTGTTTTGGCAACAAGAAAAAAAACCACAGCAGTTGTATTTGAATATTAAAGCTAGCATGTTAAAAGAAGTCATGCTGTGTTTTTAATTCAGCTCTTAATTAACTGAATTTTTATCCTAAAGAGATCTAAACTCTTCCAATGAGAATTTTTAATATATTTTACCTAATCAGAATAATTAAGTTTTTTTAAAACTATTTTTGTTGTTTAAAGACAAACAATTTACTAAAATTCAAGGTCAAAGTTTTAATGAACAGAATTTCCTGATTCTCAAGTAAAGTAGTGGATTTTATTAATATACCTGTATATTTTCTGTAAAGTACCAAGGAAACATAGTGAACAAAATATCAAATATAAATTAAATACAATGCAAACTCATACAAATTGCCAATTGTTCCAATATAATAGCCAATAGGAGAAAAACACTAATTTGAAATTACAAAAGGTCTATTCAGGATACATTGTCTTGAACGTCTTGGGCAGAATCTCAAAGAATTTTGTCTTAGAAGAACGATGAATTCATGAAGTTCTTAGGCAAATGTGTGTAACTAGAAAATTTCATTCTGAGTGAGGTAACCCCATCACAAAAGAATACACATGGCATGCACTCACTGATAAGTGGATATTAGCCCAGAAGTTTGGAATACCCTAGATACAATTCACAGACCACATGAAGCTCAAGAAGAATGAAGACCACAGTATGGATACTTTGGTCCTTCTTAGAAGGGAATCAAAATACCTATAGTAGGAAATACAGAGACAATCTTTGGGGCAGAAACTGAAGGAAAGGCCATCCAGTGACTGTCCCATCTAGGGATCCATCCCATATACAATTACCAAACCCCGACACTATTGTGGATGCCAACAAGTGCTTACTGACAGGAGCCTGATATAGCTGTCTCCTGAGAGGCTCTGCCAGTGCCTGACTAATACAGAAGTGGATGCTCATAGCCATCCATTGAACTGAGCACAGGGTCCCCAATCGACAAGCTAGAGAAAGGACTCAAGGAGCTGAAGGGGTTTGCAGCCCCATGGGAGGAACAACAATATGAACTAACCAGTATCCCCAGAGCACCCAGGAACTAAACCATTAACCAAAGAATACACATGGAGGGGCACATGGCTCCAGCTGCATACATAGCAGAGAATGGCCTTGTGGAACATCCATGAGAGGAGAGACCCTTTGTCTACTGAAAGCTTGATGCCCCAGTCAGTGTAGGGGAATGCCAGGACAGGGAAGTGGGGAGCAGATGGTTAGTAAGCAGGGAGAGGGGGTATGAGATAGGGTTTTTTTTGAGGGAATAAAATTTGCAATGTAAATAAAGAAAACATCTAATAAAAAAAGAAAAAGAAAAACACAAAAACTAAAACAAACAAACTAAAAATCCTAAAGAAATAAATACCAATTGCTGAATTTGGAACTGAGATATCTTCAACTACGACAGATAATAATAGGAGGGATATTTATTCCCTTTAACGTATGGGCTTCATTTACTAATATGCAAACAAAATTGAATTGGTGTTTATAACAATTATAAACTATGTATACACAAGTAAATTATACATCCAAGTTTTAATTAATTTTCATTAATAAAAATAATAATAAAGCACACTAAGACATCCAACTCCATTCAATTGCATTTGATTTAGCTACTAAAATTTATCTGCAATAAGCAGTAATTTAATAGCTACAATATTAAATCTAAATTTAAATGGTATACTAATTAAAGATTTTTCAGTTAGCTAATTACTTTGGTTTAAACACGGTACATCCAATTTTTAAATATGTGTGTAACAAACCATTACACATTTTAAACACTGATATTTCTCCATTTACCTGATGATTCTCTGTGATTATCTGGGTCAAAGACCATGAATTAATATACTATTATTTTCATGCCATGTACTTGATATCATTTATAGAAAATGGCTAAGCAATCAGGATAACTAAATCCATATAAAAATATATATATAAGAAATATATATATATTAGAAAATATATATATATATATATATATATATATATATATATATATATTAGAAATTTGCACTCTCACCAGGCAGTGGTTATGCATGCCTTTATTCCCAGTACTTGGGAGGCAGAGCCAGGCAGATTTCTGAGTTCGAGGCCAGCCTGGTTTTCAGAGTGAGTTCCAGGGCAGCCAGTGTATAAACCCTTTGAACATCTGGCATACAGAAGATATTATCTGTATGCACTGAATACAACATTTACCCTCTGGGAGAACTGTTTTTTGTGTTTTTCTCTTTTAGTAAGTTTCTACAATGGTATTGTATGGTGAGCATTTAGATAAATTGTGTTCTACTTGAAAGGGGGCATCTATAGCATTCCCCATCCTATAGAAAGGCTATAAGAGTAAAGATGGGAAGGGATGCTATACAATTTTATATTCAGGATATGACTTGGATGATGCACGCATGAATTCAGAGAAACAATAACCACTTGCACAATACTCCCATGCCACTCAGAAAGAGCTATTGAAAATTAAAAGTTTCAGTGAGGACAGTTCATACTCCTGAGTCATGTAGCCACTGAGCCATTACCACATATGCACATAACTCTCCATTTATACTCATTCAGACAACCCTAATGAAAGGCAGAGTCATGAACAAACACACACACACACACACACACACACACAGACACACACACACATACACACACACACAAGAGGAAAGAGACTTGTTTATATGCCTTGGTAAGAAGAAGAAAGAAGAAAGAAAAATAATAAACAGATTTTAATCAAATGATATTATATATGTAAAAGTTAACAAAAGAATAAGTAAATAAAATAGAGCTACTCAAATGCACTCCCCAAAAAGAAATATCTCTCTTTTATAAGTCTATCTCTGAAAATCTTTTGTAGTATCAAGTTAAAAATAAAAGTTTAAAATCTTCTTTTCTGCATCAAGAATATGTATACAAAATCATATTTCTCATCTTATCTCTGTAATGTAAGAAAAATAGAAAGCCGTGATCAAATATAGAAAGAATAGCATACATATGTATATGTATACATATACACACATATATACATATATCATATATACATATATAAAAACTTATACTTCCTGAGAACATATCATATATATTTATATATATATGTATATGCAATCTTACATTTCCTGAGAAGAGATCATATATATATGTGTTTGTGTATATGTATATATGTATGCATGTATATTTATGTATATGTGTATGTATAAGTATATATATATATATACATATATATATATATATATGCAATCTAACATTTCCTGAAAATAGATCTTGTAATTAGCACAGATGTGTAATATTTGGTGTGGTGCACAGTCTTTATCCACAAACACAGTGTTAAAAATAGAAATATGGAGAAATGTAATTGTTAAAAAGGTAAAAGTTAATCCTGTCATATAAATATTCATCTAATGATGAATAAATGTTTACATTCTGAGTCTTTCTCCCCATTTAAAAAATATAGAGAAAGAAGTAAGAATTAAAACTATTTGCAGTTAACAAAAGCTTTATGCAGAAAATTCTCAAAAAACACACATTTACAGAACTAACAGGAGCTAATTAAGTTTATATAACAGAAAGATAATCTACAATATTTTCATTTTATACTAACAGTAAATAATTAAATTAAATGAAAAAGAATTCCACATATAATCAACTTACAAAAATTAATACATACTAAAAATTCTAAAAAGTCTTAAGACCTCTATACTCGAAACTAATATTTTTGTTGTGGAAAAATAAAAACATCTAAAGAAACAGAACTATACAAAACATTGACAGGTCATAGGACTTAGTATTAATATTGTTACATGTTAACATTCCCCAATAATATTTACAGAATTGCATCCATCTCCTTTCTAGATAGCTACAAAGTGAATCTAAAAGATAAATTGGTATAAAAGGGGAAAAACTATCTGAAACAATGTTGAAAAACATTTGAAAAATTGAAGGGATAGTAACAATATTTGATGGTGACTTAACAATTTAGCATAATCAATATAATACCATACTTATGCTGAAAATAGATCTAAATCATTGCAATGAATATAAATCCCAGTTTCAGACCTACATACTCACAACTATTTATTTTGAACAAGGCACAAAAACATCATAGAATACAAAAATAACTGATTATGTATATTAAAAATTCATCTCATTTCTGCCTTATATAATGTGCAGATGCTTTTTTTATAGTGATTTAAAGGTCCACAAATTATATAAATAACATAAGCTTCAGAAAGAAACATAAGAGAATGTCTTCACAATGTGGAAATAGGCAAAAATAGGTTACTTGAAGCAATAACCATAAAATGACAAGTTGATAAATAAGTCTTCATCATTAGGAACATGAAGGGAGCAGCCTCATGCTGGGACAAATAGTTCTGAGATCTACGTGCATTCTGGGACAGAGACTGCCTACAAGTTGTGTACAAACACAAGGTGACTTGTGAGAAAGTGTCTGAATAATAACTCTATTTGAAAAGCAAAAATAGATAAAAATCTCAGTATCATTAGAACCTAGGAAATACAACTTATACTATAAGAACTACAAAGAACAAAAAAGGAATGGACAGAGGTATCCAAAGTCTTGCCAAGTTGTGGGGCAGCAGGAAGTCTCGAGGGACGGGTGGTGAAGTACAGTGATCAAACTGTGGGAAACGTTATTAACCACATTCCTATAATTCTACACATTTGGAATTCCAATGGTCCAGCAATTCTTGATAATTCTATACTAGAGATAAATAAAAGCATAAGGTTTGTAAGGCCTTTAGAAAAATGCTTAATGTTTAACAAAGTAAGCAAATTTATAAACACCCTAAGTATGTGTTTATGTGCAAAGGTATTTTTAAATGTACAGTACCCTCACATGGTGAACTACTAGCTTCACCAAAGAAAGAGGAATTATTAGATTCATTCACAAAATTCTGTGAATTAATTAATATAATGCTGAATGGAAGGACCTCTTATTAGAAGTATATTGTTCAAACCCATTTACATTGATGTTACAAATCCAAAGCGTGTTGCCAATTGGGTTTTTTGCATTGCTACACATATGGGGACAAATTAAACATATTTAATACAAAAGATATTCCTGATACTTTATTCAAATTAATTTAAATAAGATTGAATTTAAAATTTGGTTCACTCCAATAATCCTACTTTATGTGCTCCATAGCCATAGGTAGTTTGAGGCTACTATACCATAAAACATATTGAGAACTCATACCTAGCATTGAAGAAAGTTATGCTACACAGAAACATCTTGAACAAGCAACACTCTGTAGTGTAGAAAAATCAGAACCATCATTTTCTTTATATGATGACCATGGGTATGAAGGACTCTCCTGAGTAGACAGTAATGATCAAAAAAATTTTAACTAGCACATTACACATATTATGAAGTTATCAAAATATACAAAATATATGCAACCAATGTTTGTGTTTTATTATCGGTAAATTTTACAGCAACATATTTGTAAATATTTATCAAGATAAACAATGTCAGTGCTGAGTTAATGTATTTATGTTATAATTTGTATGAGCCAAAGGCATATAGTATTGTTCTCTATTCACTGTGGTGCTAATCAGTAAAATACCTTGAGGTGATGGTTATATACAGCTCTACTAAATAGTCTTTGTGATAAAGCAAGACCACCAAAATACTGAACATGTAAAAATTTAATCTTAATATATTTGAAATCTTCATACTAAATATAGGGAAGGTATCCATTTAAAACAACAACCAAAATTACAGCAACCATGGTGGTAAATCTACAACCTAAAATAGTCATTCATAAGGAGAAACGTATTTTAGGAAAAGTCAATTATGTAAGGGAAATACTGATTCTCTTCCAAATTGTCTATTATACACATCAAAATGAAATATTAAGATTTGGCAGAAAGATAAGCTCATTTAAAGTGCAAATAGAAAATAAATTAATAATTTTAGCAAAACATTAGTTGGTCACTATAGTCTAACCTTCTAGAGAGTACCCTAGATATACAGTCTCAATGCACATCACACACCTATGAGTTGGATATTGGTATATCTCCTAGCATTGCACCCTTAAATAAGTGTCAATTTCTATTATACGGAAACATAGACCAGCTGAGGAAAATATATGTAATAATGGTTAATGCAGCATTATTTGACAGCCATTAAATGAAAACAACTTGTAGCTTTGACAGTAGACAAATGGATAAATAATTGCTATTTGGTTACACAATGGGATACTTTTGAGTTAAAAGCACTAAAGTGAAATTATAGGAATCAAGCCTGATAATTCTCTGAAACACAATGCAAATTTGAAAATAAAAGCATATTGCAAAAAGATCAACACAGTGTGGTGCTATTAGGGTACACTTTTGAAAGATACAAAACAATATTATTATCCAGCTTCCAAAGCAGACTGCCTATGTTCAAAATCAGAGACTCAGCAGCAGGGTGGAAAAAAAGCAACAGCCTGTGAAATGCCCATCAGTGTGGTAGAATTCTGTGGGCAATACAAGTCTACAGAGTCTTAAACATTTCAGAGCTGAAACCCCACAATCAAGGAGTCAGGGAAGCTGACTCCTCCGCGTGGCATACCTGCTGTCTCCTTCTCACAGGAAGACCAGCACAGCACACTGAGTTAATCTCTTATAAAGTCTTTATGGTATCTTTAAGGCTCTCAAGTCAAAGTATTATATTGGAGATGAAGGGTTTCCTGTAGAAACTTAGAAAAAAAGATATTACTTCATTATTTAGTAGAAACGATGATGAGTATTGGTATTGATGAACATGACTTGTGTTTTCTTCACAGAGAGTCCTCTATGCACCCCATAATCCTTAAAAAACATCTGACCTGTAGACTGAGAACACTCTTACACTGGTCTCCTTACTTATCATATTTTAGGGGTCTTTGTAACATGCTCTGAGTCTGTTTACTTTTGAGGTATCTTATGATGGCCTGGATGCATTGATTTAAAAACAAATCTTTTGTTCCAAAAGAGTGAAATGCTCTTTGTACATTATCCCTGATACTGTCTTCTTTAACAAATGTGCAGGTTATTTTTACTTTTTCAGGGAATTTTTGATGAACATGAAATATTCATAGAGGACAGATAATATTTAAATGACATCGTTAAATAATTAAAAATGTGAATATCTCTGCTGAGAATTGCTACATTAAGGCTGAGAATACATTCTCATTATCTCTCCTCAATTTTCTGGGATTTTCAAATGCAAAGAACTAAGTAATTCTTCTATGCTATTACTGAGGGCATGAAGATCTTCACTCCCTTTGGAGAGAATTAAGCTTCACATCACATCTCTGGCATATCATTATTAAAATACTCTTGAATATATGTAGGAATTTCAAAATGAAATATAGTGTATAATTAATAAAAAGTCTACCTGATATTAGAATTTGTTTTACACCAAAGGTGAAGATAAAAAGCTTCTTTTTATATCAAAGGTACAATAAACAGAGCTTTGTCTCCACCATGATATTAATCTATTTCCTTGTGTTTTGTTTCCACAATTTCTTTAATCTATCAGTGTAGCATGTATTTGGCTGCATCTGACTGTGCATGGCATATCAATACAAAGTAATATGAAAAGGTAAGATTTAGGAACACTCAGTTTTTTTAGATATATTGACAAGTACTGGTGATGAAGGACTTCAGCTAGAACTGGCCAAGCAATTTGACTAAAGTTACACAAACTGAAGGAAAAAAATGTCTAAATCCAGACTGAAATTAGGCTTCATTTTTCTCTTCTGAAAAAAATGGTATACATTGTTTCTTAGTGGAGTTGCTTTGAACCTCATTAAAACACAGGATGTTAAGGTGCTTTTCAAATTATCTAGGAATTTAAAATTAGTCTGGAATTATTGTTTACTCTTCCAAAACCACTGCAGAGTTTAAAAACAACTTCTTTTCTACACATAAAATCTTTCTAGAGCTAGAAAGAGATGGCTAAAGAGGTAAGAATGCTCACTCATCATGCAGAAAGCTGAATTTGATTGCCAGCACTGATTTAGGAAGATCAGAAGCACTTGTACCTACAGTTCCACAGAATCTGCCATTTTCTTCTTGCCCCTTCAGACACTTGAACACTTGTGTCACATACACATAGCATATACACACAGACATACATTCAGAACACACACACACACATTTTTTAAAAACATGTTATTTGTATGTGTTTCAAGTGTATACAATTATTCATCTTTGTTTTGGCTTTGTTTCGGGTTTTGTTTTGTTTTAGTAAAGGGAATGTCTTAGGAAGGAATTCTGGGAACTGAATGGAAAGACTGAGTCATCGACATAGTGCTCATGAGGGGAATCACCATATATTAAATGTTTAATTTGTGGGAGTTGAGGATGTAAGTTAGTCATAGAGCCCTTGCTTAGCAAGCTCAAAGCCTTCTTAAATTCAGTCCTTGGATCTTCATCAAAAACCCCAAATACTTTATTTGGTGCTCAGCATTATCCTTAAGATTAGAAAGGTCCAGAAGACTATTTGAACATAAGAGATGCATAGATTTTCTCACTTAATGTCAAACTGTAGACATTACAATATAAATATTTTAATATATAAAGGAGAACACAAAGTATTTATCATGTACCATAACATCCTAAAATGTTTCATATGTGAAATGACTTTATAGATGTCAGTCATGAAATAATAAGCACAAATTTGCACTCACAGGCTTAATTTCCTACCAGTCACTCATGTTTACTGCTCGGTTAAAACCCATGTGGTTTACTCCCCCTACGCACATTCTTTCTGCACTTACTACAGTCCTCTGACTAGTAAATTTAGCAGCTTGATATTCTTTGCTTCCAATGTCTGTTATTAAAATTCCCTTCTTGAATTTATGACCCTTCTTGATGCTAATTTATTGGAGCCCTCCCTCATCTCTTCAGAAATCTCCAATCTTACTTTGACACCACATAGTTTTAGAGTCTGTGTTAATTCCCATGACTTCAATTAGTATCTTCCCAAGAAGCTGGAAAAAAAAACAAACAAATGAAAATGCAAGTCCAGACGATGTATTGATGTTCTCATGTATCAATAAGGATTTAGCATCTAATCCTTGATGGGTACTTATTGCCCATACTCAGAGTCATAGCACCAAAGACAGTGAGAAGAGATCCATGAACCCACATAGACTTGGTTTTCAAGTGAAGGGGAAAACTATCCTCTTAGTAGGTAAAATGATATTTCTAGTAAAATGCAGAAGAGCAAGGAGGAAGAAGGCACTGTTTAAAAAAAAAAAAAAAACATCAATTTCTTTAGAAATTACCATTCTCAGAATATGCTGTCAATCTTATATTCAGAAAAGAAGCAAAACATTTGGGCCTTTAAGAATTGTGTTAATATAAAAATAAAAGGAAATTCACTGATAAAATTTAATCTAAATGAACTCATTTCCACAGTAATGGCTTATTTACAGTTTATCTGGACATACGAATATTAATGCATACTCATGTGTGGCTTATTTTTTATACATGTGTATATAGATAAGCTTACTGTACATATGCATGGTGGCAGGTGAGGCCAATAGATCACACAGAGTTGCCTGTAACTGTGCATAGGAATGGTTGAGTGAGAGCTTCCATGCTGGTGCTGGGACCCGAACCTGAGTCCTCTGCAAGAAAGAGCAACAAGTGCTTTAACCTCTGAGCCATCTGTCCAGCTCTGAACTACTGTGAGTACTTTCACCAGCATTACCTTTTTATTTTTATAAAAAAAATCCATGTTTTGTGTCTCTTGAAGGTTACCAATAACCAAAAATAAGTATAAGGAGCCAAGCTAGGTGCTTTTATTAATGAGGGTCTCTGAAAGCCAAGATCTGCATGTGTGAAATGCTAATTGCTAATGGGAGGCTTATTAGGTTTAGGATAGGCCAAAAGCTAAAAACAGTGAGATCCAGGTATACAGATATGTAAAATATTTCCCCATCTGTCAGACATATTTATGGCAAGAGAAGCCTGTGCTCTGATCAATGTCTTCAGCTTTCTGCTATCGCAACAGGCATTTTTCTGTCCCTTCATCTGTAATTTTCTATTGTTATCAATTAGAAACCCAGCTTTTCTACTCACCAACACAACTGTTCCTCTTCAGAGTAAACAGAACAGGAGAAATATTCATCTTAAATGCAAAACAGGAAACAGCATTATCACCCACAGTTGAGTTGGTGTTGACAGATACATGCATAGTTTAGGATTCATTATACCCTTTCAAACAAGTCCTGTGTCAGTTTGTAACTCCTCTTGGGTTTTTTTCATCTTTTTGTTTGTTTTGATTTGCTACTTGTGTCTGTGTGTGTGTCTGTGTGTGTGTGTGTGTGTGTGTGTGTGTGTGTCTGTGTGTGTGTGTGTGAGAGAGAGAGAGAGAGAGAAAAAGAGAGAGAGGGGGAGAGAGAGAGAAGGTACCTCAAAGTGGCCTGGAACTCACTATGTAGCTGAGCATTTTATTGAACCCCAGATATACCAGCTTTCACATCTAAGTGAAAGGATGACAGTGTGAGATAGGACATAGAACTTTTTTATTAACTTACTCCTATGTTTCATAGAGCAATGGGGTTTTTCTGTCTTTTTTTGTATTAATAAATTCTAATTTATCAGATTTTCTTTTGGGGAGTATGCATTCAATAGTGTATCTATATTCCCATCACATATTCAGTCAATTAAATTTCCTGTCTTGTTGTCTTCTAGGGGGCACATAGTTTCACACTTAATATTTAATTAGGTTTATGAAACATGCTGGAATAATATTTTGTGATAAACATGTAAATTCTATTTGTATATTTAACTTTTTGCATATAGACATACAATATTTTCAAGCCTGATTTTTAAAATACTATCTTCACTTCAATGACTTAATTTTGTTTCTTTTGTTCCAGAATAACTTCATTTCTGTGTGAGGTTTCTGAAATCCCTTACATTTTATTTCATCCACCTTCTTTCATTTTAATGGTGAATTGCCTCACCACCTTTCCACTGAAAGTTGAAAATAGATTGTTTTCCTCATGGTTTCCTCTCCTTGAGCTCTTCCCAGACCTTCCCAAGGACCCTATCCATCCATTACCATGTCTTCTTTCTTGATCCCTTGTTTTCCATTAAACCATGAACTCAATTGATTTATGACCACAAAACTAGGTTACTGGGATCTTAGTAAGAATTAATGAATCTATCGATCCTGTGGAAAGATATCAAATATTACTTCAGTCCATGAGGTCATAATATGTTTTTATTTATTCCATAACATTTTGATACCTTTCACCAGAGCTTCATTCTTTTCTTCATGTATATTTTATGTATTCTATCCATTTTAACACTAAGTATATAATTATTTTTATTATCCGATAAGTTATATTTCTCTTTATTGTATTATTCATATTTTCATAGTTGTATAGAAAAGCTCATTGGACTTGGTTTATTAACTTTTTATCTGGTGATATTATTTTACTGCTTAATATTTTAAGAGTTTTTTGTCAAAACATTCAGAATTATTATATGGATAATTATGTCACTGACAAATACAGTTTTATTTTTGATACAGTCAAAATTCTTTAATTGTTTTAATTGGCTTGTTGCTGTATTCATAGTTTATTCCAATGTTGGAAAGACTTAGAGGCCTTGTTGTTGTATTCGCGATCATGGGAGGGAATCATTCTTTTGCCGCACACTTAAGTAATAGCTGTGGTTTTCATCCAGTTGAGCATGTTTCCCTATATTCCAAGCTTTCAGAGAGTTTTCTAATGAACATATATGTATTTTTTTATGTACATTTTATGTAAATACTGACATAGTACCCTTTTGATATCTCATGATGTGCTAACCAGTTTTCAAACTCTAAAACATCCCCTTATTCATCCATTAGGAAATCAAAACAAAATACCTGAGTTAGCTTAAGAGACACATCAAAATACTCCCCCAGCCCCCCGGTAGATGCTGAAATTGTTGTACTTAGGTCTGTCATTGCAATACTAGACGTCTGTGCAACTACTGCCTTCCCTTGCACACAGCTTTCTCTTGTGTCCTATACTTTCGGAAGCGCTCTATGAAACTTTCCAATTTTATTATTTCTTTGCTGAGTTTGGAAGGGGGTTGTATGTATGATTAGGAAATATGTCATTACTATCCAAGTCATTCTTTTAATTCTAATTATCGTTTTTACATATTCTATTTAAATTGCTGTTTAATTTGAAAGTGTGGATCCTCTGAATGCTCCAAAATTTAGTGAAGGTATATTTTATTGCCCAAATGTGTACGCTAGTAAATATTGCTTGTTATTCCTTGCATTTTTTTCTTTCTTCCTTTCTCTTTCTTTCTTTCTTTCTTTCTTTCTTTCTTTCTTTCTTTCTTTCTTTCTTGCATTTCTTTCTTCTTTCTTTTATTTTTGTTTTTTTATATATGATGTAGTTTTTTATTTACTTTTTATTTATTCACTTTACATCCCTCTCACTGCCCCCACCCAGGTCACCCCCCCACACACACAATCCTTCCCTCCTCTCCCATCACTTCTCCTCTGAGCAGGTGGGGTACCCTGGGTATCCTCCACCCTGGTACTTCAAGTCTCTTTAAGGGTAGGCACTTCCTTTCCAACTGGGGCTAGACAAGGCGGCTTAGATAAAAGAAAATATCCCACATACAGACAACAGCTTTTGGGATAGCCCCTAATCCAGTTCATGGGAGCCCACATGAAGACTAAACTGCACATCTGTTACATATGTTCAGGGAGATCTAGGTCCAGCACTTGTATGTTCTTTCGTTAGTGGTTCAGTCTCTGAGAGCCCCAAGGATACAGCTTAGTTGACTCTCTTGGTCTTTCTGTGGAGTTCCTATCCCCTTAGGATCTACAATCCTTGCTCCTATACTTCCATAAGAGTTCCCAAGCTCCATGCACTCTTTGGTTGTAGGTATCTATATCTGTATGAGTCAGTTGGTGGTGGAGCCTCTCAGAGGACAGCCATGCTAGACTCCTGTCTGCAAACATCACAGAGCATCATTAATAGTGTCAGGACTTGGTGTTTGTCTATGGGATGGGTCTCAACTTGGACTGGTTATTGTTTGGTAGTTCCTCAAGTCTCTGCTCCAACCCCAATTCCTGCATATATTTGTAGACAGGATAAGTTTTGGGTAGAAAGTTTTGTGGATGGGTTGATGTTCCTATCAAACTTCTGGGGCTACTCCTGGCTGTAGGAGGTATCCTCCATAGGCTCCATACCCTCAATGTTGTAGGTCGCAACAAAGGATACTTTCATAGATTCTTGTGTGCCTCCTGCAGATTCCCATCCCCCATCTTCTTCTCCACAACAGAACCCAAACCACCCAACCCCCTCATAATCCCTTCTCTCATCCAGTTCCTGCCCTCCATTTGCCTTCCAAGACCATTCCATTTTACTTTCCAAGTGAGACACAAACATCCTTGCTTGTACTCTTCTTCCTCTCCAGATTTATTTATTTATTTATTTATTTATTTATTTATTTAATTTGGTCTGAGAAATGTAGCATGGACATCTTATATTTTATGCCTAATATCCACTTATAAGTGAATACATGCCATGAATGCCCTTTTGGGATTTGGTTACATCACTTAGGAGGACATTCTCTGGATCCATCCATTTGCCTGAAAAATTCATTATGCCTTTGTTTTCCATAACTGAATAGAATGCACATAATTCCATTTCATAGGTATGTGACATTTTCTTTATCTGTTCTTCAGTTGAGGGGCATCTAAGTTGTTTCCAGTTTCTAGTTTCTTGCTATTACAAATAAAGCTACTGTGAACATAGTTGTGCCAAGTGTCTTTGTGGGATGGTAGAGCATCTTTTGGGTATATACCTAACAGAGGTTTAGCTGGGTGTTAAGGTAGAATTATTCCCAGTTTTCTGAGAAAATGATTAATTTCCAAAGTGGTTGTACAAGTTAGCACTCCCATTCATCCTCACCATACTGTGATATGAAATGAGTTTTTGATCTTAACCATTCTGATGGATATAGGATAGAATTTCAGAATTGTTTGATTTGCAATTGCTTGAGGATAAAGGACTTTGAAAATTTCTTTAATTTTCTAGGCTATTTGAGATTCTTCTGTTGAGAATTCTATTTAGCTCTGTGCCCCATTTTTTAATTGAGTTATTTGGGTTGTTGGTGTCTAATTTCTTGAGTTCTTTATAAATGTTGGATATTAGCCCTCCATCAGATGTAAGATTGGTAAACATCCTTTACCAACCTATAGCCTTCCATTTTGTCATATTGACATGTGTGCTTTGCTTTACAGAAGCTTTGCAGTTTCATGAGGTCCCATTTATCAGCTGCTGATCTTAGAGCCTGAGCCACTGCTCTTGTTAATAAATGCAATTATGTTTAACTTATCCTACACAATCTTGACCAGAAACTTGGTACAAAGTTTACAATTTAAAAGAAAATGATAAAAAACAAACTACAATCTGTTTCATCTCTATTATAAATGTATAAAAAATCCTCCATCAAATGCTGCTGAAGGCAGCAGAACCTTGAGAAATATAGCTGTGGTTTACCTCAGAAAAGTAAAACATATTGCACTGTAAAGGTTTATAAAATTGGCACAAAACATTGTTGTAATGTCACAATAACAGTTTGAAGAGTTCAGTAACTAATAGGACATATACAGAGCTATAGAAGGCATCACACTTTGCCAGCAGTATACAGACTGTAAATCTGCACAATGAGATCATTCTGAACTAAGACTATCAGCTCACCTCATGTCCTCAGTCAACCAGGAAACCCTAGATATACCTTGATTTTCTGCAAAGAAAACAAAGTTTTTCAGCATTTCAGTTAAGAAGTAACCGTATGCTAACAGGCAAGTCATTCCTTTCGTTGTCCACAGTCAGAGTGAAATGTGTGAGGTGAGCTTGGGTTTTACTTTGCATTACTTTATACTTGAAGTAACCCATGTCATGACTGTAAAAGTAAATCTAAAAAAGCAAAATGAGCATTTTTGGAAGACTAGAGAAGGAGAGATAAAATCTCTATGTTTAGAGGAAGGACTAAAAGAGCTGAAGGGCTTTGTAACCCCATAGGAAGAACAACAATATCAACCAACTAGTCCCCCCAGAGCTCCCAGGTACTAAACCAAAAACCAACGAGTACACATGGAGGAACCCATGGCTCAGGTTGCATATGTAACAGAAGATGACCTTGTTGGGCATCAATGAGAGGAGAGGTCCTTAGTGCTAGGATGAGTCAGTGACCCAATGTAGAGGAATTCTAGGGCTGGGAGGCTAGGAGGGAGTAGGTGGGTGGATAGGTGGGCAAACACCTTCATAGAAGCACAGGAGAGGGAGGGGATGAGAGTTTCAGGGGGTGACTGGGAAATGGAATATTATTTAAAATGTAAATAAAGAAAATATCCAATAAAAAGGGGAATCTCTATGTTATTGAATGGGCCTCGAACTCCTGTAATTAAATGATCCTCCATCCAAAGCTTGAGAGTCACACTGATATGTGGCAAATGTTTCTTCTCGTAATAGCCTAACAAATTTTGGTTTCTTATTGAAAGGCTTGTATATACCACATATAATCATATCTTCTTGGAAAGATGACATTTCATTTTAACACAATTCCTTCATTATACCACAGTAAAGCCAATAAATCCATTGGTTATATCACCTATCCAAGAAAATTCATATTTTAAGGAAAATAGAAAGTACTCAAGAAAAAAAAAAGTGAATGAAGAGGGAACAATGATTAGCTGATGTTGTTGGAATACAAAAAATAAAAACTAAAAAATAATCTGAGTGTAACAAGAAGTATGGAAACCAATTGATGTGGGGCTTTAACATTCATTCTAAGCAAATAGTGTAAATTCTGATTTTTATCATTTATTTGTAAAAAACAAAACAAAGAAATAATTGAATGAATAAAGTCTTAGGATAATTCAAGATATATACAACAACAATTAATGAAAAAGAGGTCCTATATTTGAAAAGGGGACAGGAAGCCGGGCAGTGGTGGCACACTCCTTTAATCCCAGTACTTGGGAGGCAGAGACAGGTGAATTTCTGAGTTCAAGGCCAGTCTGGTTCCAGGACAGCCAGGGCTACACAGAGAAACCCTGTCTCAAAAAACCAAAA
>NW_022196897.1:81453153-81461606 GCF_008632895.1 Mastomys coucha | reverse complement strand
AAAAAAAAAAAAAAAAAAAAAAAAAAAAAAGGAAAGAAAAGGGGACAGGAAAGTATGTGAGAATAATTGAAGGGGAAAAAAAGAAGGGGAAATTAGTATAATTATATTATAATCTCAAAAATAAAAAAATAATAATCATTTCAAAAAATAATAAGGTAGATCCCTTTTTAAGTTGAATTGTCAAAAGGACAGCAATTTCCAAGACCAACCTTATTTAGACATGGGTTTTATTTGAAAGTTTGCCTAAGTTAGGGTTTTTCTGCTGTGAACAGAAACCATGACCAAGGCAAGTCTTATAAAAGACAACATTTAAGTGGGATGGGATTACAAGTTCAGAGATTCAGTTCAGTATCATCAAGTTGGAAGCATAGCAGCATCCAGGCAGAGCAGATAGTTCTACATCTTCATCTGAAGCCTGCTATGAGAAGATCGGCTTTCAGGAAGCTAGGATGATAGTCTTAAATCCCACACCTATATTGACACACCTACTCCAACAAGACCACACCTACTCCAACAGGGCCACACTAATAGTGCCACTTCCTGGGCTGAGCATATACAAACAATAACAAGGCTGCATGCAAATGAGTAAAGGGAAATTTGGGCCTTGAGAAATATATATAATGAAATAAGGTGTTACAAAGAAATATGAGATAATAAAATCATAATATGGCAGAATCCATAAAGATTGCAGTTAATGTACTGCAAATGAAGCTATTTATGATGCTACCAAAGCTGGAAGGGACACAAAAGGCACTCCTTCAATGAGATTATAGGATGCATTGTTAAGACAGATCATGGATATTGAATATCTACTGTCTAGAATTGTGAGAGGCTACCATCCATTGTCCTCAATCTGTGGCACTCATTTAAGAATACCCTATAAAACAAATACTAACTTTTTAGGTTTTCTGCAAGTTAAGCAAATATCTTTATTGAAGATTGTTCTATGTGTCTCTAAATTTAGGATAAGTGAATAAATAAGTATTGACAACATTCTTGCTTACCCATACTTCTAAATGCAATATTAAATACCTCTCACATAGATAGATAGATAGATAGATAGATAGATAGATAGATAGATAGATAGATAGATATAGATAAGTAGAGAATATCTTTAAATTGATATCTCTGGTATTCAGTATAATGCAGTTATATTTTAATTGAAACATGTAAAAGCCAACCATCTACTTTCTTCAATGCCCATATCATCACTTCTGAGTACATTATATGCAACTCTTTAATTTGTGTCAACACCACTTATTACATGCCTATTATGTGTTGACTATTGCTAACTGCTTTAAATAAAAGCATTGTCTCTTATCTTCAAGAATCTGACTCTGATGGAAGTCAGATTCCTTCTATACTTCAGCATCCATTTAGTGTCAAACACTTTTCTAGGTAGGAGGATACAAGAAGAACTGAATAATGTATTCTGAAAGAACTTTGTATATTGAAGAGTAAACTCATAAAACATTAGCTAAGGGATTCAAGAACATATTATATTTATATTATACATGTACTATATATATAATTTATATACCTTTACTTATATTTTATTTACCAATGTATTTGAGGAAACGTAAGAGTCACAAATAAGTCTCAAATCTGATCTCACCAAAACAAAGACATTACTTTGATTGTATCAAGTTCATAACAAAATTTTTTCTAGAAAAATCACCATGGTTATTCCAAGCTGGATATATCTGGTTTATCTAGGAATACATACAGCTAGTTGTCAACCCTTGAATATATAAGCTAAAGGGTACATGCCCCTAAAATATATTAGATACGCTACTTACTTGATTGTAGTGTGGAAATTTTCCATATCTGAGTTTACTGCTTACTGAGTGAAACAAACTACTTATCCCGATCTGTAATTCATAAGACTCTGATGTTAATCTGAGCAGCAGGAACTCTGGGGAAAAGCAAGACTTTTGAAAACTATATTGAGTGCCTTGGGAATCTCAATGTTTTATTTTTGCTTTCTGATTAATTCTATTCTTGAAATGATTTGTAGAACCTTATGTTGATTTGACTTCTAATTTATACAAATATGGTTTGATTCTTTGTGTACTGTGATTTCTAGTTAGAAATTAAATTACTGTTAGAGTCTTAACTTTTTTTATCCCCTATGGCACTATGAGAAAATTTGAACAAATGTTTCCAATTAGCCAGTGTGTATGAGAAATGTCACATACTTGTTTTGCTCTTCAATAAGACTATGAGACAAGTATCATCACCAATGTAATGGGGAATTTATTAAGGCTCTGACATAATCAAATTTCCCAAGCTTATTTAAGTGTCAGAATCCAAATATGAACCCACGTATGTTACTTTACCTCCAAGCTATTTTTCCATCCCACAATAATTTGCATGTGTCTAGGCAAATGATTTGATGATCAATAAACTTAGTTTATCTTAGTTAACTATAATTCCTGGGAACAAATGAGTATAACATGTAAGATAATCTGGATAGCTTTAGAGTTAAGTATGACTTGAGTATCTACTGTGGCCTGGTGATTATGTTGACTAATATAAGAAATTATTAGCAATATATTATAGAGGCCACTAACAGAATACCCAACTCCCAAACCAAACCTTTTCAACTTCCTCTACTTTTTCATTCTTCTGCCTTTTTTCATCTTGTCATTTGTCTTCTGTTCTTGTCACAAACATCAATAGCATTAACCCTAATTCCTATTTCAGGTCATAAGATATGTTTTACAAAATCATCAATCTCTTTCATTCTTTCCTCCAAAGAACTTAATTAATCTCCCTCTCACAAGGGAATATAATGTAAATTTGGACATATTTAAACCAGGATAATTGACTTCCCTGTGATTCTACAGCCCATTATGTTACATAAGTTAGTTATAACTATGACAGTGGTATTAGTATGTTTATCAAGTCATTGCATAACTTGTAAGTCATTGGATCTGAAATAAGAAACCAGAAATGCACTTGATTGACTCTCACAAACATAAAAGTCATCAGAGATTATTGATAAAGACAATTTAAAATAGGTCTCTTGACTATTATGGATGCTAGCAAGTGCTAGCGGACCGGAGCGTGATATAGCTCTCTCCTGAGAGGCTCTGACAGTACCTGACTAATACAGAAATAGAGGCTTACAACCATCCACTGGACTGAGTACAGGGTCCCCAATGAAGGAGCTAGAGAAAAGACCCAAGGAGCTGAAGGGTTTGCAGGCCTTTAGGAGGAACAACAATATGAACTAACTAGTACCCTCAGATCTCCCAGGGATTAAACCATCCACCAAAGAGTACACATAGTGGGACTAATGGCTCCAGTAGCATATGTAGCAGAGGATGGCCAAGTCAGTCATCAATGGGAGGAGAGGCCCTTGGCCCTGCGGAGGTTCTATGCCCCAGTGTAGGGGAATGCCTGGGCCAGGAAGCAGGAGAGGGTGAGTTGGTGAGCAGGGGGAGGGGGAAGGAACATCGTTTTGTTTGTTTTTGTTTTTGTTTTCTTTTATTTAGGGGGGAAAATGGAAAAGGAGATATCATATGACATGTAAATAAAGAAAGTATCTAATAAAAAAAAAGAAAAGAAAACACGTCTCTTGTAGCAATCATAAGAAGGTCTTAACCCTATAGCTTGTGTAAGAGAAAGTTTGACCTGGGTGTCACTGTCTTCAGCTTTCATGACTGCTAATTATGGAATACAAAACAATCCATTCCTGCCATGGAAGAGTCATATGAATTAAAAACAGAAAACCACAATATAGGCTGTAGAGACACTGGTTCGATAGTGACTTTCCATCTACAAATGTTTTGCAATGCTACCTCAGTGGGAGAATTCAGTTCTCTTCTATTTCACACAGTCCAATAGGACTACTAATCAATAGGCCAATCACACTCCTGAAGAAAATTTAGACAAATATTCTAAGCAAGACCAGATCAGAACTTCTTTCTGAGGCTCTGAATATTTGAAATAAAAATGATTAGAAATAGGAAATAATCATTTGTTTCCAGAGACTTCTTGAGGTGTATATGTGTGACAATGATGCTGAGTTAATCTTTGATATCATGGGTTTAATTCTTTAGTTGTTTCACCATTTGCCAAAATCTGTCTTTAAAGTTAAGTTTTCCTCTTAGGTAGATTTTTGTCTTTAATAATAAATGCCTAAATGAATCAAAGATTAGAATTTTGTCACAATTCAGCCTCCAGGAAGTCACTAAGACCCTATATCCTCAGCAATCCATCTGACAGTTTGGAGTAACACAATGTGTCCCATAAATCTGATGAAGTCTGTAAGCCAATAAAGATGAATATTGACTTTGTTTTTACAAATGGTATTCTAATACCATAGGTACACCTAATACAATGCAGTATACTTGTTATTATATACTAAACATTTTTGTATTGAAAATTAAAAGTTAGGAACATACTTCACACAAATTGTACTCTGTATTACTTGAATGTATTTGCCTGTTTTTTATCTATCTATCTATCTATTTAAATATATGGATATACATATATATTCATCTACCTTTCTGCCTATTATCTATATAACTATTCAATTACTCTGTTTTATTTGTATTAATAAAGGTATAGAAAACATTAATAAAGGTATAGAAATAAAGGTATAGAATTAGTGGAAATCAACAAATAATAACACCTCCAGGGGCGGTTAAGAAATGATAAAACAGACAAATAGAAGATGTATACATAATTCACAGCAGCAAGGTGGCATCCTCACTGGCATCATTTTAGTTTGACTGCATGAACACAAAAATTAGAATTAAGCCACATAATAATTAATGTACTTACATGTTGTAATAAAAAGAGAATAAAAGGTAGATGATTAAAACTTACTTTAGTAACTTAAAAATAGAATGAAGTAATATTGTTTTGAAAGCTGTAATGAGTTACACATGATCACTATTTATTGTGTATTTTAAATATCAAATCTCAGATGTTATCAAAACTCAGGCTGTCATATAAGCGTAGGTTTGACACTGAGAAAAGACTTCTGCTCAGCAATTATGTCCATCACTATGCCCATAAAACCATGCTAACAATCTACTCTGTATATCCTAGCTGCAAGGAGGTTAGACAATCCTAAATGTGTAGTACAATTAGAACCTAATATTCAAGAGGTGACAAAACCTTTATCTACCTGGGATACTATTACAATTTTTTTTTTGCTGCTGTCTCCAGGGTGACTGGTGAATTTATCAGAGGTGCTGAGAAAATTAGAATTTGCATCACCTCCCCTGGATGCTTATAGTTTACATTTCATGTTGATAAGCATTCCTCCACTCACTCCTCACAATATTCTCATAAGGTTTTCATAATTACAAGTATTTTTCTGAGAAAACTGCACTCTCCCACCACGTGGGAATTCCTCACTACAGCCATAGATGGTGTAAATTGCACACTGGAGATAATTTATTGATCTGCAAAATAAATGCATACTTTCTAAACTGAAGCTAGTTTCTCCCCTTTTCTCTCAAGGCTTTCCTGATAATGACCTCTGTGAATCAGACTAGTGTTAGACCCTGAATAAATAGAGGGAGGTGGATTAGTAACTACAGCAAAGTATCTGATGGAACTGCTGTTCCTTCTGACTATTATATATATATATATATATATATATATATATATATATATACACATATATGTATATATGTGTATATATATGTGTATGTATAATACACTATATCACTATATTATGTATGTGTATATATGCACATATAATACACTAATATATATATATATATGTCTAAATTTTTGAGGGACTGAAGAGAGGGCTTTGGGAATAAAAGTGCTTGTTGTGTAAAAAACATGCTGAGGCAGGATGCAGATACCTCATGGGTTCCCACCCTTAGAGAAAGAACTACAGGTTACTAAAAACTTCAGAGAGAGAGATAATTAGCCTTTCCCAGGGATGAGGCTCCTTAATTAGTTACTTAAAACTAAATGGTAAGCTCTAAAATCATATGCATATAAGTCACATTAAAAACTTCACAGGTTATATTTATACACACACATATATAATCTATATATGCATATATATATATATATATATCAGCAATAGTCATAAGATCATTAATTTAAAAGAGGAGGGCAGGCGCATGGGGAGAGTTAGAGGGAGGAGACAATGAGAGGGCTTGGAGACAGGACAGAGAAACAGAAAGTGATAAGATATTTATTTTAAATTTCAAAAAGTTAAATAAGAAAGAAGATAAAATGAGCTTATTTTTTATTGGATATTATATTTATTTACATTTCAAAAGTTATCCCCTTTCCCAATTTCCCTCCTCCCCAGAAAACCTCTATCCCATTCCCTTTTCTCCTGCTTCTATGAGGGTGTGCCCCTACCCACCCACCTATTCCCATCTCCCTAACCTTGCATTTCTCTAACTCCTCCATTGGGGACCCCGTGATCAGTTCAATGATTGGCTGCAAGCATCTGCCTCTGTATATGTCAGGATCTGGCAGAGCCTCTCAGTACATAGCTATATCAGGCTACTGTCAGCAAGCACTTCTTGGAATCCACAATAGTGTCTACATTTGGCGACTGTATATGGGATGAATCCCCAGCTGGGATAATCTCTGGATGGCCTTTCCTTCAGTCTCTGCTCCACACTTTGTCTCCACATTTGCTCCCATGAGTTAAAGTGAACTTAACTAAAAAGATCAATTGACTAAATTCATGCTATGTGCCAGTAATTGTGTAGTGATGAGAGACACATCAATTAACAAGACACATCTCCCATACATGAAAAATATAACAGTGTCATGTTACTGGTGATATTTCAATATCTATCATTAGTTGTATTTCTACTAATATGCCTTTACTTCTGTACATTAAAGCTGAAATTATGAAGAAGTAACATTAGGCTTATTGCCTACTTATTATGGTGATGTTTGATCAACTCAATCACATAAATGTCATTGTTTCTCTGTGGCCCTTTACTTTTTATCATGTTCATAATTCTATGTACTTTTAAATGAAATCAAAGCTATGTGATTATATGACACACCTTCCTTAGCAGATGTGATAGTTCTTTGAATTTCAAAAATGTCAGATTGATGGCTAAGGAAGAATATATATTTAAATTTGAATAAACTTACATATGGAAAGATGTACACATCTAATATGCATATATTGATAAGTGAACACTTACGATGATCATACTCCTACATAATTCACTTTCAGATGAAGAGAAAAATAAATTAGGGCTGGGTAAAAGGCTAGGGTGAGCACTGACCTAGTCAGCAAGCCACCTACCATCACTCCCAGAACTGTAAGAAAATGAAGGAGTGGAGAGAGCTAAAGAAGAGTAAGAAGAGGAGAAGGAGAAAGAAGAGGAAGAGGAGGAGAAAGGGGAGCAGAAAAAAGAAGAGGAGAAGAAATTACTAGATGAAATATCAGTTTCTGGACTTTCATGTTTCACTCATTACTCTCTAAAGAACATGTACACTCTTGATTTGTACAGCATTTAAATTTGGCAAGATATCCTCATGAATTAGCTTTTGTTCATAAAAAATGTAAATTTGAAGGAAATTAGATATTGTTTATCCTTACCTTTCAGAAGTGTATACTCAAAATGCTAAAGAAATAGAATTCTAATTTTACCTGGATCTTAGTCAAAACTAAGCATAAATGACATTTTTAGTGAACTCCCAAAACAGGCCAATCACTAATCAAACTGCAAAGAGGGATGGAGTATAAAGTTAAATAACATTAACACTCTGACAAATAGTATAAGTAAGAATAATCCAATCAACATGCAGAACAGAAAAATTTAACATAAATTCTCATTAATTCTTGATAATTTCCCTGTCTGTGTGGCAAAGTGCTTGATATTTCAATGGATGAATTGAATGTGCACCATCCAGATCAAGATAATTATTCTATTTTTTATATTGGACAGATATCATTTCTTTGAGTTGGGAGCACTCAGAATATTCTGTACTAATTTTTTTGAAATATTCAACTAGGTATATAATCAGTTGTTTAAAACAGTTGAGAAATGAAAAATAACAAACAATAGTATATTGCTATTCCAGAATATGCTTTCATTTTATGTCTCCCTAACCTAGCAATCACCGAGGGCAGATATGAATATAAAACACACTTGGAAGGATACAGTTAGAAAGTGATAAGAGCCATGACAAAAGAATAGATCAGTGACACATAGAAGAGGCAGCTCAGTGTCCAAGAGCCCAAAAAACAAAAGTTCATAGAATTACTCCAAGAAACTTCAGTATAATCTATGTGCCCCAACACTAAGCTGTAACCCAAGTTCCATTTTTACTCTTGTTTTTCTTTTGGTATGTAGTGTGTGCGTGTGTGTGTGTGTGTGTGTGTGCGTGTACGTGTGCATGCGTGCATGGATGTGTGTGTGTGTATGTGTGTGTGTGCATGTGTGTGTGTGTGTGTGTGTATGTGTGTGTGTGTGCGTGTGTGTGTGTATGTG
>NW_022196897.1:81416456-81452947 GCF_008632895.1 Mastomys coucha | reverse complement strand
TGTGTGTGTGTGTGTGTGTGTGTGTGTGTGTGTTTGAAAAGGATTATAGGGATCCTCCTGACTCCACCTCCTGAACACTTAGATTATAAGCACAAGGTGCTATAATCAGCTGTTTACATGAACTCTAGGGATCTGAACTTAGGACCTCCTACTTTAACAGTAAGTACTGTATTGACTGAGACATCTCCTCAGTCAATCTTTTTGTATTTTATTTTGAGATTGAATCTCAAATTTACCTAGCCTTGAACTTGTGACACTCCTCCCCTAGTCTTCTAATGGCTAGGATTGCAGGCTATTATACTAGGACTTACTTAAAATATATTTTTTCCAAATGCTGAGAGTTACTAATAAATAGCCTCAAGAAGAGTTAATTTTTTGGTATTTTATCTCCTGAGCATGCATCCCCTAGCAAGCACTCCAATTACAGTGACTATATAGCATTTGCATATTGGTAGCTGAAGTAAGGGAGACCTCATCAAACCTTGCACATTCTGAGGAAGGACCACCAGACGACTGACAAAAGATTCCTTCCTTTCTATCTTTTTTATTTTTATTTTATTTTTTATTTCTTTCCTTTTTTTTCCTCCTTTCTCTTTCTGTGCCCTTCATTATTTCTAAGAGAAGACTTCTTACCACTTTGAAACTTATGCTGAGACAGACAAGGAACATGTTAGCCATAAACATGTAAAAAAATCTGTAAAATGAAAGAATGAAAAAATTTAAAAGTATAATACTGAAGTAGAGTTAGTACCAAGATTATTCCTCATGCAAAAATAAACATTTTCATTAAAACTCTCCAGCCACAAACACAGTGGAGTTGTGTGTTTTGCATTATCTGTAGCAGCATAACTATCTACTCTCCCAGGAAAAGCATGTTTTGTTGATGCCATGATCAGAGAGACTTTCAACATCAGGCCTTCAAACAAAGAGCACTGACTGGTGTAGTAATCACTGCCATTCTAAGGCTGCCTGGAGAAATAGAAGACATTTATGGCTAAAGGGAAATAAAATTAAGGCCTTCAGAGTGAAACAAGGCTGAAAGGAATGATATCGCCTTAGGAAGCAATTCTGCAGCTTGAGAATATCACAGACAGTATCTTCAGGAAACAGCTGTCAGAACCAGGATTTTCTAATGGCATCATAAAGAAGTTTGTAACTGGCCTGAAGATGCTTCAAGAATCAAGAGACCACGTCCATGACACAGTGTCCTTTGAATAGCCTTGGGAGAAGGGTTAAGAAAAGTCAATCCAAGAAGAGGAAAAAAATAAGACAGAAGAATCAAATTCCTTGTCACTGTCATCAAGTGCAACCAAAGCATAGCTGCTGCTAGGACTGCTACCACTGTGGGCTTCAGGGATACTGGAGGTAAAGAGCCAGTACTCATCACCCTACAAGGAACAACACCATACCTCCAGCAGTGAGACCCGGCACCTACACTGTTTAAGCAGGTCAACGTAAAGCCTGGACTTTCCAGGACATTCTTTTGTTAAGTCCGTCTAAGCCCTATCTGTGCTTGTCTGCAGATCTGGAATCAGTATTTCCTTGGTTTTAAGTTGTTATGAACAGTATTTATTTCCCCAAATTTTAACCATTTTATCTTAATTTGTTTTATTTTCATGTTTTTAAAAATGTTGAGACAGGGTCTATGTAAATCATGGTGACCTTGAACTCAACAACAATTTCCCCAACTCAGCCTAATGTGTTGATTGCAGGCTTGTGTCACTATGCCAAGTTCAACCATATCTCTTAAAACAGTGCTCTAAAACAAAAAGTCTCCCGTTATTTTAACTCCATGTTAGCTTCTTAAATTTATTTTTAATCTTTTGCCTTCATGGAGACACTGCCTTCTCCTGGAGATATAGTTTCATGATGGTCCTCCATGTATCAGTTTTGAGAACAGAGAGCTTTGCCTTTGCAGTAAGCCTTGAGATCTGTGGAGTATGCCTGTACCATCACATCTACACACATACATTACTAAGGGTAAGGTAGAGTAAAGAGATTCTGAAACCTTAGATTGTGGTGCAAAACCAATTTGTTTTTCATAAAAGAAACTGATAGAGAGGTTTAGTGCTTTTCCTCAAGATAGCTACTTTTTGCAGCTGCTCCATTATCTTTTGTTCATAAGTATATCTTAGCATCAATCAGCCAACAAAGAAAGGAAAGATATTGAGAAGCACACAAACCGTATATTCTTATTCATCTCAAACTTAAAAGACATATCTCCCCTTATATCTTGTAAGTCAAAACTCCATCATGGGACCTCAATGTAAAGTAACATTTTAGAAAGGTAAACTAGTGTTCTGGAAGAGGTTGTGAGATTACAATAATGATAAGCAAACTATGGCCATCATGGAACACAAGTTTTAAATCCTATATGACAGGTAGGGGGAACCTTATTGTTCTAGTCTAGAAAAAATCATTATACCTCTTCATAAACAGGATATTCTCAAATCCCCAAGGGGCGGGGGTCACCACTTTTAGCTCAAAATGAGGTTCTCTTTCATTCTCAAAATGAAGTGACTCCTAGTCTTCTGTGCCTTATTGCTAGATAGATATAGTAGTATGTTCAAATAAATATGTAGAATTGATCTTTGAAACTGACTGCTTCAAATTCTACTTTAGTAGTAGGAGGCATAGAGAGTGATTGGCAACTGGTAGCTGTCATGATTACATGACAACTTTGAGATCTAGGAAGCCCAAATGGATTAAGTGTATCTTCAGCTAATCTTATCACACTTTAACAATTTCATGTAGATGTTTCCAAGAAGAGTCATCTTGGCCATTCTACATTCTAAAATATTTGTGCTATTTGCCTTGTTCACAGTTAGTGATATTTCTATTACTCTTTTGCTACATTTAACTTTATGCTTTGTCTTGTCTTTTTCTTATTAGGTCAGTATCTGCAACCAGTTCTATGTGTCTAGACAGATGCTTTGATCTGTAACTTTCTCTAGAATTTGTTATCACACAAAAACACTGGGGTCAAAGTCGCTTTCTCTCTGCCCTCTACTTCACTCAATACATGTCCAAACCCTGTCACCCTTTCATGTTAATACTGAAGAAACTCCTTCCTTTCTCATTGCTTAAAGTCTATAGTAATCACCTTCTATTATGTCAGGTCACTTTGTCTACCCCTTTCTGTTGCAGTCATTTGCCTAATTTGTAACTCAAATCTAAATTTTCCAGCCACAATAACTTTCTCTTCCATAAAACCTTCCCTTGTCTTCCAATAAAATTCCCAGTTCATTATTTTTCAAAATGTTGCCAAGTACTTCCTTCCCTATCATTTTTATTAAATGTATTTTGACAAAATGCTTATTTTAAATATAGCTAACTGTTCTTGCTTTTCCCTTTAATTATAACAGCTAAATCATACCCCAAAACACATAAATAAACAAATTAATGCTACAACTTCTGCTTCCAAAGTAAAAGAGATTCAAAACATTCTGGAAATAGGCATTTTTCCCTGAGTGACTAATCTTTTTGCCTCACAGCTCCTTCTCCTAAAGTTCCCTCCTCACCTTACAAGCTTACTTTGCTCTTTCAGCTAGGTTTATTTTCTTTCTGCTTGTCACCACAAAAACATCCTTCCCTCTATTCAAGGCTCTCAACTATATTTCCCATTCCCTTCTGATTTCATGGGATAGTTTTCTCTCCTAGTACTTTAATTTTGTATTCAATATCATCCTTTTCTCAACATCATTTAAATCCCCCTAAGCTAGTTTTATCTAAGAATATAGTAAATAATTTGATGCTCATTTACACCCAAAGCTTCAATCTCTGTGCTTACACTGATCATTATCAATTCTTCTCTGAGGATTCAATAAGCAGATCTCCAGATATATTCTTCACATGTTAATGAAAAGTTTCAAATGAATGCATCCGGAAGGAGAATTGTTGGGCATTTCACAATCTAAACTATTTTTCTCTGTGCCCTGTTCTCAACGAATGACATTTCTTTTAATCTTTTACTGCTTGCCTGATGGCTGTCAGTCATATTTGACAACTTCCTTTCCCATCACAACTAAGAAATCCTGAATGTCATATCTCCTTAATCCACCTTGAAAGTCTCCACTTCTATCCCCAAGAGTAGCTGCAGCCCGGACTAAACAGTCTCCCATATCTTTGGATTATCCTAACAATACCCTGGTGTTTTCTGCATCCCCCCTTAGCCCCCTTTAATCCATTCTCTTCCCTGCATTCTGATTTAAATTCTCATTTTGTCTGCATGCAAAGTGGTGATGTGTCACTTCTGCTTAAAAGCCTTCATTCTCACTTGATTCTCTTTGCATTTGCCCTTACGATAGAATTAAAATAATTAATATAGCTCACCAAGTTTTAGCTCCTAACTGCTGCTGCTTGAGTCTCCTTTCCCACTGTCACTTTCTCCCTGCTATCCCTACCCCAACACTTCTAAGCTCTGCCTACATTTACCTTCTTTTTAATTTTTAAACTGAACACACTCATTGTCACCATAGAGCTTTATGTACCCTGTCCTATTTTTGAAATCCACAACCTATGGCCATTTACCACCAATTTAATGTGTTCAGTTTAGTTCTCAAAACGAGGACTATTTCCTCAGATGAGCCTGGCTATGTCAGTTTAGGTCAATCACAACTTTTCATACAAATATTACACATTGTTATTATCCTCCAAGTGCATTTTAGTCACCATTGCTTTATGAGATTTAAACTAAATTGTGTTGTTATTTCACGGAAATCTCTCTTGCGCTCTTCTTAAAAGATCTAAGCTTAATTCTGTCATAGCTGATAGCTCTGTCTAATGCTCAGTGTAATGTGGGAATGTGAGTGGCATTCAGCAGTTAATTATAGAAAGCATAAATTAACTTAAGAATAATACTATAAAGAGGCAAATAGTGAAAGAAACCTTATCCAATACTGTACTACAGAGGGAGAGATGGACATAGTACATATTATGTTTTAAATTTACATATTTTGTGGTGTTCATCTCAATTTTTAAGAAGTGCATGTAAAATACATTCAAGGTTAAACTCCTTGAACATTAACTAGATAGAACACACCCTGTGTTACTAATTTAATACAGATTCTCCTTGGCCTGGGCTTCCTCATCATTCAGACTATTTTCCTGAAAAAGTGATAGTTCATGGAGTAATCGTATTTTACCTTAACTACAATCAAGTGCCTGACAAAGAATGGTATACAAGACAAAGGGTTTGTATTTTCCCATATCATGACAAGGCAGGAGTGACAGAGTTAATAACAATAGGAGTATTAGGTTGTGACTATTTACATTACCTCAAGGACTCATCACATCTTGATGAACTAAGAACTACAGAAAGAGAATGCAAGTTATCAGTTTCTGTTATGTTTTTGTTTTATCTCATTTTCTGCTTTGTATACATTGAACATCCAAGCCTCTGGGATAGTATCACCAACAGTCAGGATATATTTGGTCTCTTTCCTTCAGTTAAACCACGCAAAAGACATTTTCCCAGATATATCCCAAAGTATGCTTCATTAACACATTAGTTTACCTGTGAAATGATTCAAGATGTCTACGAAGATCAACTATAGCTGTCCACAAAGTGCAACCCACTCCTTGCAAGTCATATGACGTTTAAAATGTGGGGAATCTGCAAATTTTAAGGACATGTTCTTGAAGATTCTTATAAGTCCATGATTTCATTGCTATCAGCAGAGGTTTTGTCACTATAGGTTCTCATCAAAATGTGCTTCCTCAGAAGGCATTCCAAAGATGAAGGTACCAAATTATCCATTGACTCAAACTCCAGAATTGTGAGCCGAAGTAAACATCAGCCATTTCTAAGTAAATCATTTAACAGTTCACAATGTCAGAATCTTCATACATAGTTGACATACTTCATAGACTATATAGACAATTATGAAAAGTCATGTGTGTCATCACATAAGATGCCTAGGGTAATCGAGAGAAATTAGCAGCACACTGTGGCATCTCCAAGATAATCTCTTCATATTTGTGCTGTGACATTTTCACAGTGTACGTTTTCAGAAAGACCATAAAATAGAAGCATGGAAATATTATTTGTCTGTTGTCTGTCTGTCTGTCTGTCTGTCTGTCAGATTGTAGATATTCACGTCTTACTCTGTCTCTCTTAGACTCTGTCTCTCTGCCTTTCCTTCTGTCTCTATTGCTTTCAATCGCTCTCATTTTTCCTTGTTCCTCTCTACATCCTTTATTTTTTTCTCCATTTAAAAAAAAATACAACAGAACAAAAACTTGAGTGAAATTAAAAGCATATTTTCCTTCCTAGTTTTGTCATATGACACTTTACAGATTCCTTAGTGTGTCTTAACTTAGTCTACCATCCTTTTAAATAAACAAAGGTGGAGAGGGGAGCTGCATACTGTTCCCTGAGCTCCATAATACAGCCCACTGCTCTGCTTTCCTTCCTGAGGAGGCTTATCAGGAAGGAAACATCCAAGATAAATAATCCCTTCCCCCAAATTCCATGCATGTCTGGCCTACCTAGGGCACAGCCAACAGAGTTAAGTAACTTGCTGTTTCCTGAGCTCCTCTGTCAGGCTCACAGCTATGTCAGCCTCCATGAGGAGTACTGCCAACATCAGGAACATCCAAGGACAACCAACCAACCAATACCAGGGAGAACCAGATGACTAACGACCAGGGTAAGAAGAAAATCAAGAGCTAGGGCAATATGGCAACACCAGAGTCCATCTGTCTTCTTACAGCAACCCTTGGACATCCTAACACAGCTGATTCACAAGAAGATGACCTTAAATCTAATCTTATAATGATAACAGAGGCCTTTAAAGAGGAAATTAATAAACCCATTAAAGAAATAAAATAAAATACAATCAAACAGGTTGAAGAAATGAATAAAACAATTCAAGAATAAACAATGGAAACAGAATCAATAAAGAAAACGCAAACTGGGTGAATTCTGGAGATGGATGAGAACAGGAACTAGATACAAGCATCACCAACAAAATTAAAGAGATGAAAGAGAGAATCTCAGGCATAGAAGACACACTTGAAGAAATAAATACATTGTTCAAAGGGAATAATAAGTCTAAAAAGTTTATGATAGAAAAATCTAAGAAATCTGGGATACTAAGAAAAGATCAAACCTAAAACTAGATTTGTAAATGTTTTGTTTTAGAACATTTTTGCATGTATGTTTACTAGAAAAATTAATCTTGTTTTCTTTTTACTTGTGTCTTAACCTTAATATTCATGTGAAAAAAGTAATATTCTTTTTTTTTAGATATTGTAGTAAACTAGTTCCAACAAAGTGAAGTTCCCATAGACTGTAACCTTGGGAAATTATATTTTGTTTCTTATGTGAAAAATTATAGAACTATGTAAAAGTAATAATAATACCATCCTGCCCCATCTGTACTTATTGGCACTAAATGCATGTGCGGATACATGGACAAGTGTTTAATTCTCCTAAAAATAATTCAAAGATCGTTTTCTAAAATATACCAATTTTGTTGAAAATAAGGAATATGGATTATTCTGAACTGTCTCTACTTTTAGAGGTGATGGTTGAACATTCACAACTGATGCAAATGTTCTTGTTACATTTTTGTGCATTACACAGTTTCCTTCACTAATTTATCTACTTTTCAGTCAGTATCAGCTACCAGAGATAATGAATTTTCAAGAGATTTTCATTGTTTTGATTGAAATAAAATGAATGTTAACTAAAATAATGAATGAAAAAGCTGTCACAGTCATCAGTTCTTCAGCAATGGAGAATCCCTTTGCATTTAGTAAATTAAGAAACATTAATTGATTGTTATTTAAATATCAAGGCTATGTAAAATATTTAAAAAGAGATAGAAAGAAAAAAGTGGTGCTGGTCTAAGTGTATGTCTGCATGTAGAAGAAGAATGCAAATGGATCCATATTAATTACCTTACACAAGATCAGGATCAAAGACCGCAACCAAAACCAGATATACTAAATCTAAAAGAATAGAAAGTGGGAAATAGCTTTCAATGAAAGGAGACAACTCCCTGAGAAAACACTAACAGCTCAGGCATTATAATCAAAAATTAATAAATGGGACCTCATGAAACTGAGAAGTTTCTGTAAGGAAAAGGACACTGTCAATAGGTCAAAATGACAGTCTACAGAATGGGAAAAAATCTTCACCAATCCTACATCTGACAGAGAGCTAGTATCCAAAATAAACAAGGAACTCAAGAAATTAGACACTAACAAATCAAATAACCCAATTAAAAAATGGAGTACAAGGCTAAACAGAGGAATTTCTAATGGCCCCACAGGAGGGTTCTCTGAGTCCTGGGATAGGGGAGGCTTCCATTAGTGTATGGAGGTGATCCTAGCTGAGACTCCTAGTAGTGGTGGATATGAAACCTGTAGTGGCTAACTCCTGTAAGCAGGTGGGACTTCCAGATGAGGGAGGAAGTCACCAACCCACCCACAAACCCTTAGACCTAAAATTTGTCCTGCCTATAAGATGGGCAGAGATAAAGATGGAGCAGAGATTGAGGGAACAGCCAAACAATGACTAGCCCAACTTGAGACCCATCCCATGGAAGAGAGCCAACTGCTGACACTATTAATGATACTTTGCTACACTTGCATACTATAATTGTCTTCTACGAGGCTCCATTCAGAAATTAATGGAAACATATAAAGAAATGCACAGCAAAATGAAGCTTGGGGAGTCTTGTGGAAGTATAGGAGGAAGAACTGAGGAAATAGAGGGATCAAGAACACCACAAGAAGACCTACAAAGTCAACTAACCTGGGTTCAAGGGGGTTTTCAGAGACAGAACCAACAACCAAAGAGGATGCATGGACTGGACTTAGGCTTTCTATATGTGTGTGTGTGTGTGTGTGTGTGTGTGTATAAGTATATATAAATATAGATATATATGTGTGTGTATATATATGTATGTGTGTGTGTGTGTGTGTGTGTGTGTGTGTGTGTGTATGTGTGTAGCAGGTGTGCAGCTTGGTCTTCATATGGGTCCCCTGACAATTTGAGCTGAGGCTGTCTCTGACTCTTTTGCCTGTTTTTAAATCTCTTTCCCTTAGTTGGGTTGCCTTGTTGGGCCTCAGTGGGAGAGGATAGGCCTCGTCCTGCTGCAACTTACTGTGCCAGAATAGACTGGTACCCAATAGGAGGTCTCCCCTTCTCTAAAAGAGAGAGGTAAAATGGATGAAGGAAAAGTATGAGGTGGGGACTGGGAGGAGAGGAGGGAGGGAAGCTTCAATTAGGATATTAAGTGAGTGAATAAAAAATTGATGAAAAAAGCAAAGGTGAATTCATTAAAAATATCTATTTATACCTGAGCTTTTTAGAAAATAACTTCAACACTTCTGGTAGTTTTCAGTAAGAATTTTGGCAGATACTTCAAAATTCATCTATAAACACTGTGAGTCAAGTATCTCAGCATGAAACAAATGTAAAATCTAAAACAATGAAAAAACTGAATAAAAATATACAGAGAAAGGATAAAATAAACAAAGTATCAAACCTTTAGCCCACTTGGGCTTCTTATTGCTTCATATACATTAGCATGTACTTTATTTATCTTTTGTGCTCTTGTAAATGACTGTACAAACAGTTTTCCCATTTGATTTATAATTATTCTCTACAGTGTTTGGCATATATGTAGGTGGCATGAAAATACAACTTCTGATTTGTTTTCTCTTTGATGCATCTGGACATTCTCCCAGAACAAAGAAGCACAAAAGGTTAACAGAGATAGTAAAATAAAATATAGATGGAAGATAGAAACTACTCCCAGAGCTCAGGGCAAGTTTGTTTCTAAAAATAACTGCATGCATTATTACACAGAGAGCTTCCTTAACACACTATCTGCTAATAGAGCTACACCATTAAAAAGAAATACTTCTGTTGTGTCATAAACCTTGGCATAATAAAACAGCATTTGCTTAAACTAATAAAGGTACATTAGAATTGTGAAAATGGGAAGGTTTGCTACAGAGGACAACTGCTGTTTAATGACCAAGAAAACCACAGAACAGAGATCAGAAATATCCCCAGAGCGAAAGTCCATTTTTAAGTTCAGCTTGCCCCAAAGCAAAAGTAATTCTTTTTGTGAAGGAGTGATAATCCATCAGTTATAGTACAGTAATTGAGTCAAATTCTACAGGAAGAAGACCTGAGGAGATTTGGAAGGATCGACAGATGAATACCTTATGGAGAAGTACAATACTTTCAGGAATATCATCCTGTTGATGATATATAAACAAGTATTGTGGCAGCCATAGCCTTCAAAATCACATTGAGGATTTGTAGCACCTATCAACCACAGCTAGCAAGAGAATTGTGGGAATGGGTCAAACAGCTCTGTTCCACATGGTGTAGAATTCAAGGCAGAATGGGAGAATGTACTGACACAGAAATACTGTGTGACCACTCTGTATTATCCTGGCAATAATACCTGGAACGGATTCAAATATTAAAAAAAATGGTGGCTCTCATCACTTCATTAGGACAGTAACTTATAGTGAACAAGATATAAGTGCCAGAGTCAACAGAATTGAATATACAGAAGCATCAGATAATGAATACTACAGCAAGTTTACTAGGTATATTCATCAATGTGTGCATTGTTGTTGATTGAGAAAAGAAATAGGTTCTGTTGTTTAACAAAACCGTGGAGTAAATGTAATTAACAATAATTCATTTTATGTCTATATTTCAAAACATTTAGAAAACAGGACTTTAAATATGTACCAATAAATGTTAAAACATTCAGATGATGGATATTTTAATTGCCTCGATTTGATCACTGCCTAATAGACACATGATTCAGAGCATCAGGGTTTCCTTCATACATATACATAAGCATTGTGATATATATTTTTCACATGAAAGCAAAAACTGGCTAGAATTTTAAGAACTATATTGACTAGATAAGGAGAAAATGGGCACCCTTGTCTTATGCTTTATGTTTCTTTCCATTTAGTGTAACATTGGCTATTGGCTTGCTGTATAATGCTTTGATTATGTTTAGACATGTGCCCAGTATCTGTGATTTCTCTAATACTTTTAACATGAAAGAGTGCTGGATTTAATCACAGCATCTTATGGGTTGTCATGTGATTTTTTTTCTTTATATGGAAGATTTCATTGATGGATTTTCATATATTGTACCATTGCTACATCCCTGGGTTGAAGTCTACTTGACCTTGAATGATGATGACTTTGATGTGTTCCTGGATTCAGTTTGTGAATACTTTATTGAGTATTGTTACTTCAATATTCATAATAGAAATTGGTCTGAAGTTCTCTCTTTGTTGAGGTATCAGGGTGATTGTGATCTCAAAGAAGAAGTTTGGCAGTGTTCCTTCTGTTTCTATTTTGTGGAGTAGTTTGAGGAATATTGGTATTAGGTCTTCTTTGAACATCTGGTAGAATTCTCCCTAACAGTATCTGACCCTTGGCTTTTTTTTTTTTTTTTTTGGTTGGGATATCTTAATGATGGGCTTCTATTTCTTCATGAGGTATAAGACTGTTTTAATAGTTTGTCTGGTATTGATTTAATTTTGATATGTGGTGCCTGTCTAGAAAATCATCCACTTTGTTAAGATTTCCCAATTCTGTGAAGCTTTTGAAGACCTAATGATTCTTTGAAATACCACAGTGTCTGTTGCTATGTCTCCCTTTTCATTCCTGATTTTATTTATTTGGATAATGTTTCTGTCTATTGGTTAGTTTGGCTAAGGGTTTGTCTATCTTGTTGCTTTTTTTACAGAATCAGCTCTTGGTTTCATTGATTCATTATGTTGTTTTCTTTGTTTCTAACTATTTAATTTAAGCCCTGATACTTATTATTTCATGTCTTCTACTCCTCCTTGGTGTACTTGATTAATTTTTTTCTAGAGTTTTCAGATGTATTTTTAAATTGCTGGTATGAGAACTTTCTAATTTCTTTTTTTTAAAGATTTATTTATTTATTATATATAAGTACACTGTAGCTATCTTCAGACACTCCAGAAGAGGGTGTCAGATCTCGTTACGGATTGTTGTGAGCCACCATGTGGTTGCTGGGATTTGAACTCAGGACCTTCAGTAGAGCAGTTGGTGTTCTTAACCACTGAGCCATCTCGCCAGCCCTCTAACTTCTTTTATTTTTATTTATTTTTTTTTTTTTTTGAGACAGGGTTTCTCTGTGTAGCCCTAGCTGTCCTGGAACTCACTCTGTAGACCAGGCTGGCCTTGAACTCAGAAATCCACCTGCCTCTGCCTCCCAAGTGCTGGGATTAAAGGCATACACCACCACCGCCCGGCAGCCCTCTAACTTCTTATGGAGGTATTTTTAGTGCTATGAAATTTCCTCTTAGCACTGCTTTCATTGTGTTCCATATATTTGGGCATGTTGTGCCTTCACTTTCATTGAATTCTAGAAAGTCTTTAATTTCTTCCATTATTTCTTCACTGACCTAGAGATCATTGGGTAGAAAGTTGTTCAATTTTCATGGTCTGATAAGATACCGGGTGTTATTTCAATTTTCTTGAGGAAAATTTGTCAAGGACTTGCTTTGTGACAAACTATAAGATTAATTTTGGAGAAGGACCCATGAGGTGCTAAGTAGTATATCCTTTTGTATTTGAGTGAAATACTCTATAGATGTCTGTTAGGTACATTTGATTCATAATGCCTCTTAGTTTCAGTATTTGTCTATTTAGTTTTCATCTGGATAACCTGATAATTTGTGAGTTTGGCATGTTGAAGTTTCCCACTATTCATACGTGAGTTTCAATGTGCAAATTAAGCTATAGCAGTGTTTCTTTTACAAATGTGGGTTTTCTTTTGTTTGGAGCATAGATGAGTCAAACTGAAATATCATCTTGGAAGATGTTTCCTTTGATGTGTATGAAGTGTCATTGCTTGTATCTTTTGATTAATTTTGGATGAAATGTGATTTTACTTGATATTAGAATGGCTACTCCAGCTTGCTCCATGGGTCTGTTTGCTTAGAAGACTTTTATCAAGCCCTTTACTCTGAGGTAATGTCTATCCTTATGACTGAGATGTGTTCCTTGTATGCAGCAGAATGATGGATCCTGTTTTTGCAATCATTCTGTTAGCTTGAATCTTTTTATTTGAGAATTGAGTCCATTGATGTTGAGAAATATTAATGACTACTGATTGATTGTTTTTTCCTGATATTTTTATGTTTGTGGTGTGTGTGTGTGTGTGTGTGTGTGTGTGTGTGTGTGTGTGTGTGCTTTACTGGTTTTTGCTGGTATGGAATTATTTATTAACTATGTTTTCTTAGATGTAGTTATCTTCCACAGTTGGAGTTTTCCTTCTAGTGCTTTCTGTAGGACTGGATTTGTGGATAGATATTGCTTGAATTTAAATTTGTCATGAAATATAGTGCTTTCTCTATCTATTATGATTGAGAGGTTTGTTGGGTATAGTAGTCTACGTTGGCACCTTTTTCTTTTTCTTTTCTTTTTTTTCCTTTTATTTTTAGAGGTTTCAAGATATCTTTCCAGGACCATCTAGCTTTTAGAGTCTCTGTTGAGAAGTTAGGTGTAATTGTAATAGGGCTGTCTTTGTATGTTCCTTGCCTATTCCCCCTGCTGCTTTTAATTTCTTTCTTTGCTCTGTAGAGTCTATGTCTTGATTATTATGTGGTGAGAGGATTTTCTTTTCTGGTCTAGTCTAATTGAACTTCTATAAGCTTCTTATGTTTATAGGCATCCCTTTCTTTAGTTTTGGAAAGTTATTTTTTATGATTTTATTGAACTTTTTAACTTCTTCTTATATGATTCTTAGGTTAGGTTTTTTAATGTTATCCCAGAATTTCTAGATATTTTGTGACTGGAAATGTTTAGATTTAGCATTTTCTTTGACTGATATATCAATTTCTTCTATTGTATATTCTATGCCTGAGATTCTCTCTTCTACCTCCTATATTCTACTGGTGAGGCTTGCATATTTTGTTCCTGTTCTCTTTCCTAGATTTCTTATCTCCAGTAGCTCCACAGTTTTATTTTCTTGATTGCTTCAATTTGCACATCAGGTCTTGCACATTTATATTTATTTCCTCTACCTATTTAAATGTACATCCCTGTATGTCTTTAAGGGATTTATTTGTTTCCTTTCTAAAGACCTCTATCTGTTTGATTGTATTTTCCTATAATTTTTAAAGAAATTTATTCATTTCCTCTTTAAAGCCCTTTACCATCTGTATAAGATTAGTTTTAAAGTCATTTTTGTTTCTTTGTTTTGATTGTGTTAAGTTATTCAGGGCTTTCTGTAGTGAGACAGTTGTGCTTTGAAGAGGTCATATTGCCCTGGCTCTTGTTGATTGAGTTCTTTAGGGGACCTTTAGTCATCTCAGTGGTTTTGGTCCCTGGATGTTCTTGTTGTAGTAGGTATTAGAAATGGGGTGAATCTTGATGGTCCTGATGTGAAAGGCCTCTGATGTTTATCTTTGGCTGTATGGTTCAATATCTGCAGTTGTGCATGGTTTATGAGTCTCAGTTCCAATGAAGGTGGATGGAGAAGTTGGTGAAAATTGGAGGTCTGGCTGAGATAGCATGCTGCTGGGGTCAACTTGGTTTGGCCCAGAGGCCTCAGAGAGCAGGGAAGATGTGTGGGGGAAGGGAAGCTTACCTGTATGTTTCAGGAGTCTGAGGTCTGATAAAAGTGAAGGTAGATGTGGCAGAAGAATGGAAGTCCCTGAGACTGAAGGTTGCTCAGGACAGCTTGGCTTGGTCCAGAGTGTTCAGCAAGCAGGGAAGATGGATGATGAACATTTGTGTTACAATTCTTATGCAATTTTATTCCTTCATTTGAGAACCCTTTGTTCAGACCCAGAACCCACTTTTTAATAGGGTCATTTATTCTCCTTTAAATATTCTAGACATTAATTTTCTGTCAAGTATATAGGTAGAAAATATTTTATCCTACTAAATGGATTCTCTCATTACTTGATTGCTTGCTTTTTTAGATGTGCAAAAACATTTTATCAAAGTATTAGATCTGGAAATCCCATCTTTGAGTATCCCATCAGAGAGATCCAAAATACTTTCAAAATGTTAAAGACTATTATTGTTGCTCTTAGTTACTTCCAAGAGGTTAAAAGTAAGTCCATATTGCTGAAGACACAAAGAGCTTCTGACATAAGATGAAGAGGGTTCAAACTGTATCTGACCTGAAAGTCTCCCTGGTGACAAATTTTCATCGAGAGTTGCTATGTCATCTTCCAAGAGAGGGAAGTAACAAATGGTACTACTCTACCTCTGAACCACAACAATGACCAGTATGACAATATAGCCCAAATGTATAATAGAGGCTCTCTTGTTCTTAGAGCTAACCTTTGACTTAAAGTCTACTCAATAGGAGGAAACTTATGCTTGATATTAGAAACCTACCCAACAAACTGAAGCTAGTGATGTTATGAATTTTAGAAAACCTTCTAATGACACTTGATAAACCATCATAATTCCTAAATGCAATTTAAATACTTCTTATACCCACCAATAACTGTAGCTCCCACACCTGATGTGAGAGGCTTCTCTTTGAAGTAAATGGGGAACATTACACAAAACGACAACTGGTCAAAATACAGAGAACAAATGATCGGAGGGTGCTCAGTCCCAGTGGAAACATCTACATCCCTGTAACTGTGCCTTATGCTTAATTAATACTTTGGAGAGGGGACCAGAAGTGTAATTATAAGAGCCAGAAGATCAGAAAGTCTACTGTACAATCTTGTCTCCTAGAAAATGACAGGAAAGCTATATCCACGATTGTTCAACAGTACAGTTGCCCAAGCAGATCCTAAACGATAGAAACACCAATAGACATAGTGTTGTAGAAGGAAGCAATCTCATATAGCCCCATCTCTAGACAAAGAACTATAGGCTACTAAGGATCTCTATATGAGAGGAGAACAAATAGTATTTTGGAGAAATGAGCCTCCTAACTTGTTACATACTAAGAGGTCAGTCACTTAGAATTATGCAAAAAACATTTAACAGATACAAGATTTGTATATTTATAGTTATTCATTTAAGCAAATATAATGATAACAATAAGGGACCATGAATTTAAAGGGAGTGAAGGAAGAGTACAAAGAAGATATTGGAGAGAGAAAAGGGAAAGGGATTCATGATGTAATTACATTTTAACTTAAAATGTAAAATTGTATTTATTTAAAAATAGATTTATCAGATGATAGACACATTCAATTATTTATATATTTTGTATAATTTATTGTACACTGCAAAGAGACAGTCAAAATGCCCAAAATACCTAAATCTGGCCTGTTCTATTATACACAAAAACACTAGACTAATTAGAGTTATGTAGGTGACAAGAATATATAGGGACAGCTTGGTAACTCAGACCCTTGCTTGTCTTACACACACACACACACACACACACACACACACACACACACACACACACACACCTTTCACAATAAAGTCCTTATCAACCTTTGGTATTATAACCTGCACTGAGATTCACACAGCCTCTTCAAAGAAAGCTACCAGTCACTTCTACCTATGTATGGTTCTCCATGAACTCTTTGTAACTCTCCCTTTGTTGCTAAATACATCCTAGTACCTGTTCAGAAACTACAGACATTGGACTAATTAACTGGTTTGGGGTTCACGCATACTAAAGTAAACTATATCCTTAAAATGAATGTTTAGAGAGAAAGAAAAACTCTTTGTATTATTTTAAACCAAAAGGATCTATGTTGTGAAGAAAACTTACAAAATGTAAGACTGTCTACAAAGCAAAACACTACTCATACCATACTCTCAGCAACCATTTCCTCCTCCTCTACCCTAGAAAAGGGCAACTGAACTCAATGATTTTGTGTGCCCTGGTACTGGTATACTCTACCCCCTTGTATTTTCATATTACTCTTGGATAAAATACTTTCCTCTTTGTGTGCGATGCGTCATTTTCTTGAGTAGAAAGCCAAGAACCTGGACATTTTGGGGGTCCAGACAGTAACATTTGCATCAAATAGTAGAAAGTCTGTAAAAAGAAGATAAAGAAAATGTGGGAAACAGAAACACAGCCTGAGTTTTGAAAATGAGCATAGGCTATTCATACTGTAATTATCTTGTTTGAAAATGAATCAGAAAGCATCTATCTTAGAAAAGAGTATTGAATGCAAAGCTGGAAGTAATTACCTGGAGGTGGGCAGCAGCCTGCCACTTTCACAAATGCTCTAGTTTTGCACAAAAACAAAGTATCTTTAGTAACAAACAATAAGGATTGGGATTATCCACATATTATGATTTTAACAAAACAAAGATGTGAATATTAAGAGTCTGATGAAGATCACTATGTTTTCAGTGGCTGATAATTCAAACTCTGGCAAGTTTTACTTCTTCCTGTAATGGCATGTTCATTGATTTTTCTCATTCTTGCTTCCTTCAGGTTATGGCATATAATTTAAACAAATATATATTGAAAAGAAAAAGCCATCATTATAGCCAAACAACCAACATATGCTCTAATAAGTGGTAAACATTACATATACATAAAATAAACAAGTGTCTAGACTTCTAGAGATTAGTGGCATCTGTGCACTCTTTAAGAACATGAAGCGATTCTAAAAGAATTTCTTTTCTCCATCCAACATTAATTGTCCTTTCCCCATCATCTGTTTGGTTTAAGCTGAGTTTTCAAAACACAGTAAGGTAGACTTTTTTCTGCCTCCTCCATCCACCACTGGAGCAATCTCCTGAAACAATGTTATCCACAATTATGAAAAATGCATTACATTCTAAGTATTTAGTGGGTAAAATTCTCCTCTTACTAAATTTTTATGCATAATGTCATTGAATACATTGATCTCTGAATACAGTATTTTTCAGGCAGTAGGCCTCTGACAAACTGTATCAACAAATTAAGTTATGAATATTTATAAAAATCAATATACTATAAAAGCATATAGAAATCGCTAGTTACATTAGAGATAGAATTGGATGAAAGTTGAAAAATTGGCAAATCTTTCAAAATGTAGTCCAGCAAACACCAAATATATGTATTGCACCATGCTTGTGTTCAAAAAGAAACTTCTGTGCCTTCCTGGTGTGAAACATTTTCAGTCTCGAGGAGCTTGTTATACATGAATTTCCACAACACACTTTGCATTTAGTACTTACTTTTCCTTGATGCTATTCAGAGGCTCCCTTAAAAGTGGCATACATTTTTGTAGATATTTTAAAGTGAAGAACAAAACCAGCTGCCAAAGAAGACAATGTTGTAAATGCATAAAACAGTATTTAATAATTATAAACATCCACTGTTTCACAGAATAAAGAATTGCTCTACAATTTTCTTGTTTAATATATTATGCTTATATTCATCCACCCATCACATTCTTTTCTGTATCTTTTCCATTTCTACTGGTCTCCTACTAGTAAATTCTCCATATATTTTTTTAATCTAGATTTTGCATATGAAAAATTGTAACATTTGTCATTCCTTTTTAATTAAAATAGACTTTCAAATGCAATATATTCTGATTATGGTTTCTTCTCCTGCCCTAAAAAGATCTTCCCATATTCCTCATTTCCTCACCTACCCTAATCCACACTTTCTACACTCTTTCTATTTCTCATTTTAGGATACAAACAGGTATCTAAAAATAATAAGAATATAATGTTGCTTGCAACCCTGACCAAGACCCTTGGAGGCTGGGGTAAGAAGGTGCAGAGTCAAGGACACAGATTTTGGGAGTCAGGCAAGTGGCAAAAGAAGAATAGTTTATTGCAGGAACTGGGCAAACCTTCATACCCATCCCCTCTGCAGATTCTAGGTTGGCTCCAGGAAGAAATATCAGTCGTACACCAGCATCGCACCTGGGCTTGCCTGGATAAGTTCCTCATACAATAAAATAAAACAATATCAAATAAAAACAAATAAAGCAGAATAAGACAAAAATGCTGAATTCACATAATGGTGGTTATATGAAAGACATACACATACACATATACCATTATAAGCAATTACAATATTTGCACATAAACTCTTCAAGTATTTTTTCCATGTCTCTTCTTAAATATTTTACATGGCCTTGATATTTAAATAGCAATCAACAAATATTTCTTAATTTACTAAATGCAAAGGGATTATTCCATAACAGCTGGAGAAATGATGAATGCAACAGCTTTTTAACTAATTATTTTCGCTAAGATTTATTTTATTTAATTCAAATCAATGAAAATCTCTTGAAAATTAATTATCTCTGGTAGCTGATACTGACTGAAGAGTAGATAAATTAGTGAAGGATAATGTGTAAAGCACAGAGATGGATTAAGAACATTCACAACTGAACACAAGTCCAACCATCGCCTCTAAGTATAGAGATAATTACGTATGATCCATATCCCTACTTTCGTCAGAATCAGTGCATATTAGAAAATGATCTTTGAATTGTTTTTAGGAGAATTAAACACTTGTCCATGCATCCACACATGCATTTACTGCAATAGGTACAGATGGGGCAGATTGGTGTTACTATTACTTGTTACATCCTTCTATAATTTTTCACATAAGAAATAAAATACAATATCCCAAATTTACAGACTATGGGAATTCCATTTTGTTGGAACTGGTTTACTGCAATATCTCAAAGAAGAGATACATTATACATTCTCATGAATATTAAGGTTAAGACACAGGTAAAAAGAAAACAAGACTGATTTCCCTAATAAATATAGATGCAAAAAATTCTAAAACAAAACATTTACAAATCTATATTCCTAGGTTTGATCTTTTCTTAGTGTTCCATATATTTTAGATGTCTTCTGTCATAAACTATTTAGATTTCTGTGTTCTATCTCTCACTTTAGAATACAAACAGGTATTTAACAATAATAATAGTGTAATGTTATTTGTGACCTGGACCAAGACCCTTGGAGGCAGAGGTAAGAAGGTGCAGAACAATGTATTTATTTCCTCATGCATGTCTTCTATGCCTAAGATTCTCTCTTCAATCTCTTCTATTTTGTTGGTAATACTTGTACCCACTTCCTGTTCTCTTGCTTAGTATTTCCATCTCAAGGATTCTCTCAGTTTGTGTTTATTGATTATATTTCCATTTTCTATTCTAGGATTGTTTTATTCATTTCCTCTTTAAAGGGCTCTATCATTTTTATAAAATTAGATTTACGCTCATATCTTGTGATTCAGCTGTGTTAGGAAGGTAGCTGGGCTCTGGTGATTTCATATTGTCCTGGCTCTTGTTCATTTTGTTCCTATTCTGCCCTTTATCCATGTGGTTGTTCCTAGTATTGGCTGTTTCTTGATACCAGCATGACTCCTAGGGGAGGCAGGCAGAGCCTGAGAGTAGATCTCAGGGAACAGAATGCTGTTCACCTCTGCTGGTTGTGCCCCAGGTGGATGCCACAGGTAGGAGATTGGCTGGAGAGGGGTATAAGTTGGATGTTCCTGGGGCCCAAATAAGCTCCTCAGGATGGCAGGTTGACTCATGGGCCAGGAGAGCACTGAAAACTTACCACTCCTGGCTGTGCTCCAGGTGGACCTGACTGGCAGGGGATTCCTGGGTATGGGGACTAAGCTTGTTCCTTGGATCCTGCAGGCCTTGTTGGGGAAAGATGTGCACTCCTAGAGTCCTCCAAAACACAGAGGATGTCAGGGAGAGCTTTGGCCCTACAATAGAGGTCAGAGGAAAACATGCAATTCTGCTGACTCACACTAGTCTCAATAAATACAACAAAAATTGAAATAACCCCTTATATCTTATCAGACCACCATAGATTAAACTGGAATTTGACAATTACAAAAGCCTACAAACTCATGGTAACTGAACAAATCTCTACTCAATGACCACTGGATCAGGAAAGACATGAAGAAAGAAATTAAAGACATTCAAAAATTCAATAAAAACAAAGGCACAACATATCAAAAGTGACAGAAGATAATGAAAGCAGGATAAGAGGCAAGTTCATAGCACTAAGACCCTTCATAAAAAAGTAAGAACAATCTCATATGAGCAATTTAAAACCTGAAAGCTCTAAAATAAAAAGAAGCAAACACATCAAAGACAAGTAGATGACAGAAAATAATAAAACTCAGTACCAAAATCAATAAATTAGAGAAAAAGATATCAAAACAAAGAATCAATGAAACAAGAACTGATGCTTTGAGAAAATCAGCAAGATAGACAAACCCATAGCCAAAAACCAACCAAACAAACAAAGAAAGAAACCCAACAACTAAAAGACACAGAGAGAGTATCCAGATCAATAAAATTAGATATGAAAATGGGACAACAGGCACTGAAGAAATACAAAGAATTATTGGGACTTACTTCAAAATAGATAATTTTCTTGATAGATACCAGTTACAAAAATTAAATCAAGAACAAGTAAATAATTTAAATAGTCCTATAACTATCAAGGAAATAGAAGTAGTCACTAAAATCATTCTAATAAGAAAAAAAAACCCAGGAGCCAGATGGTTTTATGCCAGAATTCCACCAGATTTTCAAAGATGAGCTAGTACCAATATGCCTCAAACTATTCCACAAAGTAGAAAGAGAAGGAACATTGCCAAGTTCATTCTATGAAGCCACAGTCATCCTAATACATAAACCACTCAAAAACTCAACAAGGAAAGAGAATTTCAGACCAAATTTTTCTCATGAACATTAATGCAAAAATACACAATAAAATATGTACAAACTGAATCCAGGAACACATCAAAAATATCATTGACCAGGCCTAAGTAGACTTCAACCCAGGCATGCAGGGATAGTGCAGTACACAAAAGTCGATCACTCTCAGCCATCATGTATACAAACTGAAAGGAAAAAAATAAAATCATCACACTAGATGCTGAAAAAGCCATTCATGTTAAATCAAACAACACTCATGTTAAAGGTCTTAGAGAGATCATGGATACAAGGTTCCTACCTAATCATAATAAAGGCAATATATAGCAAGCCAATAGCCAACATAAAATTAAATGGAGAGAAAGTTAAATTAATTCCATTAAAATCAGGTACAAGGCAAGGCTGCCCACTCTTTTTTTTAACTATTCACCATAGTACTTTAACTTTTGGCTAGAGCAATGAGACAACAAAAGGAGATCAAGAATATGTGAATCGTAAAGGAAGAGTTCAAAGTATTGCTATTTGTAGATGATATGAAAATATACATTAAAGTGATCCCAAAAATTCTACCAGAGAACTTCTATAGCTGATAAACACCTTCAGCAAAGTAGCTGGATACAAAACCAATTCAAATAATCAGTAGCCCTTACTTATAACAAATGATATATTGGTCAAGAAAGAAATAAAGGAAACAATACCCTTTAAAGTTGCCATAAATAATATACAACATCTTTTAGTAACTCTAACCAAGAAATTGACAGACCTGTATGACAAGAACTTTAAGTCTCTGAAGAAAGAAATTAAGGAAGATATCAGAAGATGAAGAAAGTTTCCATGTTTATGGGTCAGTAGGATTAACAGCAAAAATGGACAACCTCACTAAAAGCAATGTACAGATTGATTGCAATTTTCATCAAAATTAAAAAATGACCCTTTATAGACCTTCAAAGACCAATTCTCCACTTAACAGAGAAAAAGAAAAAAAACAGAATAGCTAAAGGAATACTGTACAATGAAAGAACTTCTGGAAGCATCACCATCCATGATTTCAAGCTGTACTACGGAGGAATAGTAATAAAAGCTGCAAAGTATTGGCATAAAAACAGACAAGTTAATCAGTGAGATTGGATAGAGGACCCAGAAATAAACCCCCAAACCTATGGACATTTGATTTTTGACAACAATAATTTTTAAAAAAAGAAATTATCTTCTACAAATGGTGCTGATCTAACTGGATATGTGCATGTAAAAGCATGTAAATAGACATGTTTTTCAATCCTGCACAAAACTCAAGTCTAACTGGATGGAAGACCTCAATATGAACTTGGATACACTAAATCTAATAGAAGGGAAAGTAAGGAATTTTCTTTAACATACTGGCACAGGAGACAACTTCCTGAGAAGAACACTAATAGCTAAGGCAATAAAATGAAAAGTTAATAAATGGGACCACATGAAACTGAAAAACTTCTGTAAGGCAAAGGTCATCATGAATAGAATAGAATGATAGTCTACAGAATAAGAAAAGATCTTTACCAACCCCACATCTGACAGAGGATTAATATCCAAAATATATAAAAAACTCAAGAAATCAGACACCAACAAACTATAACTCAATTAAAAATGGAGAACCTCTGTAAACAGAGAATTTTCCACAGAGAAACCTCTAATGGCCAAAAATTCACTTTTAAAATGTTCAACATTCTTAGCAGGGAAATGCAAATCAAAATGGCTCTGAGATTCTATCTTATACCCATGAGATTGGTTAAGATCAAACACTCAAGTGGTAGCACATGCCAACAGGGATGTAGAGCAAGGGGAACACACCTCCATTGCTGGTGGGAGTGCAAACTAAAACAACTTCTTTGGAAATCAATTTGGTCATGTTAAGAAAATTGGGACCCAGTTATAGCACTCTTGGGGCATACACCTCATACCACAAGTACACTTCTTCAACTATGTTTATATCAGCATTATTCATTAAATAACCAGAACTTGGAAACAACCTAGATGTCCCTCAACTGAAGAATGCATAAAAAATTTGGTTCATTAAAAACAAAGACATCAGAGGATCAGAGGTAAGGAGGACACAACATCTGTCCTAACACTGGGAGTAACTGGGACCAGCAAGACCCAGCCACACAGGAAATCCACCAGTCCAGTGGCATGGGTTCTTTCAAGTCTATCTGGGCCAGTGTCCTGAGCAGACCTTGGGCACAAACTCTGCAGCCAGTCCCACAACATCCAGAGGAAGCTCTGCTTCCAGGTACTCTAACAAACCCAGGATCAGAGGATCAGAGGATCAGAGGTAGGGAGGACACATCTGTCCCAAAACTGGGAGTAACTGGGACCAGCATGACCCAGGCACGCAGGAACTCCTCCAGCCAAGTGGCATGGGTTGCTTTGGGTCTGTCTGGGCCAGTGCCCTAAGCAGACATTGAGCACATATTTTGCAGCCAGTTCCACAACACCCAGAGGAAGCTTGAGCAGGCCTAGGATCAGAGGATCTTAGAATCATAGGATCACAGAGACAGCTTCACTCTGAGGAGTTCTGACACAACCAGGATCACAGGAAGCACAGGCTCCAGTCAGATTTAGCCAGGGCAGGTAGCACTAGAGATAACCAGATGGCAGGAGGCAAGCATAAGAAAATAAACAACAGAAACCAAGGTTATTTGGCATCATCAGAACTGAATTCTCCCACCATAGCAAGTCCTGGACACACCATCACACCAGAAAAGCAAGATTCAGATCTAAAATCACTTCTCATGATGATGATACAGGTCTTTAAGAAGGACATAAATAACTCCCTCAAAGAAATACAGGAGAACAGAGGTAAACAGCTAGAAGCCCTTAAAGAGGAAATACAAAGATCCCTTAAAAGAACTACAGGAAAACACAGTCAAACAGGTGAAGGAAATGAACAATACCATCTAGGATCTAAAAATGGAAATAGTAATAATAGAAAAATCAGAAAGGGGGACAACCCTGGAGATAGAAAATGTAGGAAAAATTAGGAGTCATAGATGCAAGCATCACCAACAGAATGCAAGAGATAGAAGAGAGAATCTCAGGGGTAGAAGACACCATAGAAAACATTGACACAACAGTCAAAGAAAATGCAAAAAGCAAAAAGCTCCTAACCCAAAACATCCAGGAAATCCAGGACACAATGAAAAGACCAAACCTAAGGATAATAGGTATAGAAGAGAGTGAAGACTCCCAACTTAAAGGGCCAGTAAATATCTTCAACAAAATTATAGACGAAAACTTTCTTAACCTAAAGAAATAGATGCCCATGAACATACAAGAAACCTACAGAACTCCAAATAGACTGGACCAGAAAAGAGATTCCTCCCATCACATAGTAATCAAAACACCAAATGCACTAAAGAAAGAATTTTAAAAGCAGTAAGGGTTAAAGGTCAAGCAACATATAAAGGCAAGCCTATCAGAATTACACCAGACTTCTCATCAGAGACTATGAAGCTAGAAGATCCTGGACAGATGTCATACAGACCCTAAGAGAACACAAATGCCAGCCCAGGCTACTATACCCAGCAAAACTCTCAATTACCATAGATAGAGAAAACAAGATAATCCATGACAAAACAAAACTTACACAATATCTTTCCACAAATCCAGCCCTACAAAGGATAATAGATGCAAAACATCAACATAAGGAGCAAAACTACACCCTAGAAGAACCAAGAAAGTAATCTTTCAACAAACCCACACAAACCTAATTACACCTCTAACAACAAAAATAAAAGGAAATAACAATTACTTTTGTAATATCTTAATATGAAAATTAATATTACAACATATCCTAATGGATTTAAATTCAAAAATATGAGGAATTAGAAATTTGTTGGCTATCATCCAGTGGTTTCTCTAATTTGGTAATTGGAGAAATAGGTCCAATATTGTACAATCCATATACACTTTCTGCTTGTTTGTACATAGCAGTGTCTTGTTGTGTACAACATAATGGTCTTGAAATCTTTTTTCTCCTATTACAGCCTCTCTCTTAGTAGGATTGTTTATTTGATGTTTTTATACTATACTATAGTTTTCAGAACAGCTTACATATTTCAAATGTATTTATATAGCCAAAAGAAATGTAGACAACTAACTAGGGAGGTGGCTTGTAACAGAACAACAAAGAGTGAGACTGCTTTGCTTGATGTTTGTAACTATTGTATCAAGTTTGAAAAGAGGACTTTATAAATTACTTTCTCTGAGATGAATGCTTTTCAAAATTACCATAGCCTATGAACTAGATTCTTACCTTCACCTAGTGTCTGTGCCACACTCCAAGCAAAACTATTGTTCATTGAAACAGTTGGTGAATGACTTTATTGATAGACCATCTTAATACACACACCATTTCTTAAATGAATGTAACCTGTTCTTTGTGGGCTGAGAATGAAGACACTCACTCAAATCAAATAGCTTTGACCATAGCAAAAAAAATCTGTATTCAAAAATCGTGCCTACAATTCATTCCTTGGTACAGCAGAACTGTCAATGCTTAGCTTAGCTATGATGGAGGTAAAATCCTTTGGTGATGTGAGGATCATTGAAGTACAGCCTTATTACAATGAAGTCCAATGTCTAAAAATTGTTCTTATTTTGGGCTTGTATAACAGTAAGAGCCAAGATTTTAAGGTCTACTAAATACAAAACAAACAAACAAAAAGATTTTATCTATTCATGTTCATTTAAAAATACTAGTAGTGATGTATAATTTTTAAATATACAGTTAATATATTTGGAATTATTTAAAATTTATATTGAGAAAAATGTGTGTATTTTCAGTTTTGCTGTAGAAAAGCTTCTACATTAGATTGTTCAACTGATGGTTGTTTTATATCAAACAACTTTTATACTACTCATTTTTATTGTTACAATATTTTATAAATTTTAAAGAATATAACAAATTTTAAAAAACAAAGGATATTGCAAGTATTGAATGGGGGTTTCTGGGAGGAGTTGGAGTACAAAAGGGAAACAAGAATGTGATGTAATTCTATTTACCTAAAATGTTTTTAAATGTGAACAAATTCAGAAAAATTGAAATCATGTATCTTGTCTCATCATAATGCAATAAAACTTAAATCAATAAAAAATGGAGACAGAAAAAAGAGAAAACAGTCAGTAATCCTCATTATTCCACGTGCTTTCACGGAGTGCCTACATCCAGTTTCTTTCCTTGGCTTCATTCAATATGTTGTGAACAAGGTATATAAATAAACACTTTTATCACAAAAAAAAACCCAAAGACATCATGAAATTTGCAAGCAAATGGATAGAACTAGAATATATCCTGAGTTGGGTAACTCAGACCCAGATAAACAGGCATAGTATGTATTCACTATGTGTGGACATCAGCCATCAAGTACAGATTAACTATGCCACAATCCACAAACCCAATGAAGCTAAGTAACAAATAGTGTGTTTGAATCTCACTCAGAATTGAAAAGAAAATAGACATTAGGAGGTGAATGGAGAAAGGGAACTGGGTGAGGAAGGGGGTTAGGATGTGAAAAGAGATGGGAACTATTTCTGGAGAGGGAGGGCAGGAGAGGACAGAAAGAGAGATTGAAAATCGGTGGGGTAGTTGCATCTCTGGGACCAGCTGGAAACCTGGGACAGTGGAGGATCCCAGAAAACTGTGGGGATGACCCTTGCTGAAACTCCTAACAGTATCAGATATGGAAACTGAAGTGTTCACCTCCTATAGCCAGAGGGATTTCCAGTGAAGGGAAGAGGATATCAACCCACCCACAAAATCTTAGACCCAAAATTTTTCCTCCCTTCAGGATATGCAGGGATAAACATGGAACATAGATTGAGGGAAAGGGCAGACCAATGACTGGCCCAACTTGAGAGCCCTCCCACCGTATGAGCCAATTGCTAACACTATTAATTGTACTTTGCTATGCTAGCAGACAGGAACCTAGCACAACTGTCTTCTTAGAGGCTTCATCCAGCAGCAGTTAGAAACAGAACTTGCAACCCACAGACAAACATCAGGCCAAGTTTGGGAAGTCATGTAGAAGAGTGTGGGATAGGATTGAGTGACCAGGAAGGGACAAGAACACCACAAAAAACCTATAGAGTAACCCTAATCTAACCCAAACCCTAACCTAACCCTAACCCTAACCCTAACCCTAATCCTAACCCTAACCCTAACCCTAACCCTAATGCTAACCCTAACCTAAGAAACCTATAACTAACTGGGGCTCCCAGACACTGAACCACCAACCCCAGAACATGCAGGGGATGAACTTAGGCCCTCATACATTCACCGTAGAGGTACAACTTTGTCTTCATGTGGGTTCCCTAACAATTGGAACAGGGGCTGTCTCTAATTCTATTGCCTGTCTTTGGATCCCCTTCTCCTTGCTGAACTGATTTGGTCAGGCCTTAGGGGGCAAAGAATACCCTTAGTCCTGCTAGGGACTTGGTGTCCTATGGCAGGTAGGTACCCAAGGGGGTGGAGGGCTTCCCCTTCTCTCAGGAAAAGGGGAGAGAGTAATAGGGGAGAGGTTTCTGACAGTGGGCCTGGGAGGAGATTAAGGAGGGGGCTGCAGTCAGGATGCAAAGTGAATAAAGAAATAAATTAATGAAAAAATTTACAAACTAAATTCAAGAACACATTAAGAAGATCTTTGTTATGTTGGAACTCAACCACGATTATTTCTTCAGAGTGAATTTCTTCAAAGTGAAGTCCTTGGTGAAAAGAATTACCAGGCATTTTTAGGCTTCAGACTCATGTAATCATTTTTTTTTTTTTTTTTTACTCAGGAACACTGGGCAATTTAATAATTTAACATCATGACCAAGTGGGTTTCATTCCAGAGATGCAATGTTGGTTCAGTATATGCCAATAAGCAAATGCAATTTACCATATGAATAAACTTAAGGACAGAAATGTCATGATCATTTCAATAGAACAAGAAAAAGCTTTTGACGAATTTAAACATGGCTGCATCATATGAGTCCAAGAAAAATCTAAGAATGAGTGGAGCATCTCTCAGAGCAGTAAATACTCTCTCCATTTCAAACTTATAGATGACCATTACACTAAATAGGGAAAGAGCAAACACATGTCCTCTAAAGTCTGGACTGAAACAAGGATGACTACTATTGCTACTCTCACTCATCATAGTGCTTTAAGTTTTACCAAAAGCAATCAATTGAGAGAAATACATAAAAGGAACTAGAGTAGGAGAAGAAGTAAAATTTTGAGCTTATAGACTGCATGATGCTATATAAAGATACACTACAGTCTCTATAAGAAAACTCTAAGACTTAATACATGCTTTCAGTAAAACCAGAGGGTAAAAAAATCAACAAACAAAACATTAGTAGCTTTCATATACATCAATAACAAATTTGATGAGGAAGAAATTAGGAAAAAATATCCCATTCACAGTTGCTCACTGAAAAACAAAATTCATAGCAATAAACCTCACCACGGAAGGAAAAGGCATCTACAACCAGAAATTTCAAACACTGAGAAAGATATAAAGAAGGATGCAATCGATTAAGAGACCTTCCATCGGGGAACTGGTATGGTAAGAATGGTTATGTTACTTAAGTTATCATACAGATTCAATCTAACCCTCCACCCGCATTGCAATGACATTCTTCACCAAAATATAAAGACAGAAAAACGACATATGAAAATACAGCATACCCCACGTGGCCAAAGCAATCATAAGCAGAAACAGCACCACTAGAGGCATCATAATACCTGTTGTAAAATTATACCACACACTGACAGTTATTAAATGTAGTTGCAAATGTAGAAGGATTCATAAGTTTTCAGAAAAGCTTCACAATAAGAGAAAAAAAAGTAGCCTGCTCAGTAATTGGGGAAGGCAAAACTGAGTATCTAATTATAAAAGATGGAGTTTGATTCAGACTTCCCACACTGCACATGAAGTGGATAAAGACCTTAATTCAAACCATGAGACATTGTGACTGCTAAATGAAAACAGAGAATAGACTTCAAATTATGTACATAAGGAAGAACTCCCTAAACAGAACTCAAGTAGCACAGAAATTAGCCTGTTAGGATACATGAATTGGTCTCTATATGGCAAAGGAAACAACAACACAGCTAATAGTCTACAGAATGGACGAACATCTTTGCCAACTATACCTCAGACAGTGTGCTGGGATACAGAAAGGACTGCAAAACTAGACACATACATAAATAAAATATCTGTTAATCACTAATAGGCTAATGAGCCCAACCAATGGTTTTCCCAAAGAAGAAACACAAATGGGATGTACTTTTAAAACTTGTTCAACATCCTTAGACATCAGGAAAATCATTATCATTCTGCAGTTCTACCTCAGCCCATGTCAGGATGATTAAGGTCAAGAGCACAAATGACAACTAAGGCTGGTGAAGATGTGAAGAAAGAAGAAACTGACTGTGTGCTGGTAGGCAGGAAATGGTACAGAGTTTATGAAACCAGAAAACGTTAAAAAATACACAAGGAAATCAAATTATTAAAGTATAACTACAATGAGACCAAGCCATAACACTCCTGGGCATATATACTGAGAACTCTATATGACACTACAGAGAAAATTATATATTATGTTTATTACTGCTCTGTTCAAAATAGCAAAGAAGAGAAATGATCCCAGATATCCATCAACAGAGGAAATGATAAGAAGTAACTGATATATATATACATATATATACATATATATGTATATATATATATATAAACATACTCAGCTGAAAGAAAAATTGCAACTGTTAGAAAATAGATGGCTATTTAAAGTATATGTGATGATTAATCTAATATAAAGACAAAAATTATCATGTTTAAACTCATTCTCACATCTTAGCTTTTAATGTTTGTGTACATAGAAATAATTCTGAAACTGAGTGTACATTATAAAATCAGATAGAAGAGCATGGGGAGTGAAGAGACATAGTGAGGAAGGGTTAGAGACAAAAGATTCCAAAAATGTGAAAGTAGAAACAGCAGTCCTAGGGGTATAATCATGGAAAAGAACATTGAGGGAAGGGAAGAGAGAAACAACAAAAATCAATTGTTTAAAAGTACTGTAAAGAAACCTAATGCTTTATGTTTTAATAAACAGAATCCATGTATGTTCTTTTATATGTAAATGTATCTTGTAAATAAAATGTATAAATGACAAATGAAGAAGTAAAATTCAGGTATGATAGTTTTATCCTGCTATAGGTTAAGTGTTTGAATTCTGCCTGTATACAATATTTTTTGAAATTCTAATTCCTGTATACAACAAACACATACACACACACACACACACACACACACACACACACGCAAACACGGTGAGCTTATTATAAACTAGTTGGTGTCTTAATAAAAATATTCCGTGAAGGCATACTTCTTACCCCTGTGGTCCCTTCCAGGTGAGCTCATGGATACTCAGAAGAACCTCACCACACACCAAAAACGATGAAAACTTTGTGTCAGACTCCCAGACTCCAGAATCCTGAGAAATACTCTGCTATTGATGAAAACATCAAGTCCATGCTTCTACTTCATGACTGCCTAGGCCATTGAGACATGTTCTTAGTGGCCTTTCTGAATAATGTAAATGAGTATAAACCACTCACGAAACATAACATTATTTCAGCAGTCAAAGTGTGACATATGTCCATTCTAGCTGGCATCTGAATTGTGCCAATCTATTAAATTAGCCAAGATTATAGATGATATCCACTCTGAAATTTCAAAGAAGACAAAAAGGGCAAGAAGAAGTAAAATTCTGGATTGAATAAGGACTCTAGATTCTGAGCATGCATGTGTGCATTATTATCATTGATGGGGAGCAAGGTACTTCAAAAACATATAACATACAACAAGTATAATATATGCAGTATGTGACTGGAGAATGGAACAAGTGTTGTTTATGGCATTACTACTTGGGGCTTACATAGTCCATGTAAGCAGCTCATTTAGTCAGAAACAAATAATAAAAGAATTTCTTCAATGAGAAATAGAGAGATGGTTCAGCCATTAACAGCAATTGTTGCTCTTCCAGAGGACCAAGGAATTATTCTCAACAAACACTTGACAGCACACAAGCATATGTAACTCCAGTTACAACTCTAGCCCACCAAAGCTGTCTATGTTCCTGGTGCAGAGAGCTGATGCAAACTAATTCATATAAAACAAAAGTAAATATTACAAAATAAAGAATTCCCTCAATGTATTGGATTTGAAGTCCCCCATTCAGATGACATTGTTTCCTTTACTTCTTACTCCCATGTGGTTTTCCTCTCCCTGTGAACAGTAAGTTGTATATTAATGGCCACCCACATTCAGGGCCGAAGACTGACAAGTCATTCCACTTCATACCTTCTTTGATCCATTTCCTCTAACCTAAGCTCTTTGCCCACTGCAAAAAAAGGAGAGGCAGCAAGGTTTGAGCATTATAAATTGTATAACTCAGGCCAGTCTCCTCGTGCCCTTCATGGTTATTAAAGCCCAGGATTTTATGAATCAAACATGACTTGCCCTGGGTCTGGTCTCTCAGGGCTACACACAATGCAACCCTTTGCTTTTTAGGCAAAAAACGCAAAGGAATATCACACAAGGTGAAGGAACTTTCTGGTCAGCTTGTGCAAATTTTCCACATAGCATAGTGTTCAAAGAGTTCAAAGTGAAAGTTGTCAAGGGTAACAGTATTTGTTCAAAGAAACAGCCATATGTTTGCTCTCTCTCTCTCCCTCTCCCTCCCTCTCTCTCTCCCTTCCCTTTCCTCCTCCCTCTCCCCCTTGCCCCCTCTCTCTCTGCTCTGTTTATGTCAAATATTTAAACTTGTTGAAAAGGAAAACAGACTGTAAATAACAACAACATAGGATTTATTCGGTGCATATAAATATGCGGTTTTAACATGCTCCTGTTCTCTGAGATAAACTAAAATGACAAAATTCTGCTATTGTGATAGATGGGAAAGTGGAATCACTGACAGTTTGGATAATATTGGCATACCTCTCAGCAGAGAAGGTAGGACTAGATCCTCACACATCACTTTTTCTCATTGAGCCAAGCTATTTGTAGTACAAACCAGAAATGCAGAGTTTTTCTATTTGGTTTGTAGTACAAACCAGAAATGCAAAGTTTTCTATTAGGACAAAGTTCTTTACTAGATATTCACTCTGCTTCTGTTTTCATTTTATAAAATAAAATTGACCATCTAGAGTGGAGTTAGCTATTTCAAAACCTAATCTCATGACATCACTTTTCTTCTTTCATGAGAATGAAAAAATGGCACTCGTCTTATTCAAAACAAGATCAATTATCAGTTATCAAATACTCTCAAACCTAGAGGGCTAGTCCTTTTTAGGACACTCAGCATGGAAAAATCATAAGAATCATGTGTTTGTGCTGACGTGTGTGTGTGTGTGTGTGTATGTGTGTGTGTGTGTTGTGTGTGTGTGAAAAAGATGATATTTTGTCCTTGAGAAACATTCCCTACACTCCTGCACCACTCTGGGACTAATACACATGCTAATGTGCAAGGACATTAGTAACTTAAGTATCAGTAACATGAGATGATTTTAGGCACTTCCTCTTCTGAAACATGAGCATGAGAAGAGTTAGAAACCAGTTCCAATATTGTGAGCATCTGATACCTAAACCCAGGTAACTAAATACATGCTTGTCATTCCTCCAGAAACCGTCTCCGACTTCTCAGTCCCACTGTGTGCCTGGAAGAATGTGCACATGCTTGTACTTCCAAGCAGGTTCTCCAAGGAGGTGGTGCATTTTTGTAAAGATGAGAAACGCATCCTATTCATAGGCACATTTTTTGAAATTAATGATTTTTTTATATATGTGTCCATGAAAATATAGCAATAAATTAATAGACCAACAAAAGGAGACTCTGTCATTTATTGTTCACATCCCCATCCTATGAGTACCAAGCTAACAATTACTGACATTTAAGCAAGCAGGCAATCCTCTCTACACCCCCTGTGTGTGGCGAGAGGGTATTGTAATTGTTATTGTTGCTTGTTGTTATTTATTCTTCTTTGCTTCCTAGATCCGTGGATGGAAGCAAGTCTTCATATTATAGACTTCCTCTCCATGCATTTGGAAGTAGTCCTTGTACTAATTCTTCTTGATTTAACCTAATCTGTGCATGCCATCTGTTTCCTGTTGGCATTGCAATTTAGACCAGTTACTTTATCTCTCTAAACTTAGTTCTTTATACATAATGGGATAATGAGAATAATATTTCCCTCAAGTAGTTCTTTTAAGAAATAAAGCTGTAGTCCATAAAAGTAATTAATTAATTAATTAATTAATTAATGGACTAATTTTGTTCTAGGTAATTAACTAAACTAGAGATATATGTCAGGGAATGATACAGAAAGTAAGACAGCTTTATACTGCTATCTAGTAAGCCACAACTGAAATTACACAGGTTAAAACAATCAATGATTTATCCAATTACACATCCAGGATTTCAGCTGGATGTACCCAGGGAGTTTTCAATCAATCCTACCTAAAATAATTAATTTACATGAGTAACCATTGATCTGAGGTTGTATAGCCTACAATGGATGACTCATATATTATCTTTCTCATGTCCTCATTGCTCTTCAGGGGTAAAGACCACATGATGTAGTATAACAATTGCCATATGTGCTACGCTATTTTCTCATTCATTTAGCAACAACGTATTGAGAAAGAATTGGGTGCTTGAGGTGGAGCAAACAACAGTGTTCACTATAACTAAAAATGAAAAAGATGGTCATACCAACCTGTAGCTTTATCTCTAGTCAAAATCATTGGCAAGAAAGAAAATTCCTTACAGCCAACAAAATTCAAAGTCCCACATTTCAGTCAATATTTTCATCTCCACCCTCTTCTGTTGCGAATAGAGTTGCTACCCCCCACAACTGAAAAACAAAACAAAACAATCAAAGGGAAAAATCCAGTATTTCAACCCCATTGCTATACTTCCAACATGAATTTGTCTTGGGACAATTAGTCCTGTGTTGTACCAACCATTTTAGCCCTACAGCTTTGCATGAGCAATTTGGTACCTGGTAGAGACTGCATATTCAAGATTCCTGTGAAGATTTTTTTTTAATCAAACATTAAGATGATTTGTTGGACCCAAGCAAATATAGGTCAAAGTCCAGATAGCCTTCTGAGCTTGGCACAAAATTGAGGACTCCCTTGGCCAGAAAGGGCTTCTCTTTGTCTAATCTGGGTGGAGGAGCTCAACACTCCCATACCCTCTACCTGCACAATGTTATTTAACCTTGGGGAGGCTTGCTTTCTCCTAAAGAAACTGGATCAGATGTCTTATTGTTCTAGCTAGAACTTAAGGAACTATACAGAATAGTGGAGAGAGTGGGCATCCTTGTCTTGTCCTGATTTTAGTGACAAGTATTTTTAGCTTCAAGTATTTTTCCATTTAATTTGATGTTGGCTATTGATTTGCAATAAATTGCCTTTATTATGTTCAGGTATGGGTCGTGAATTCCTGATCCTTTCAATATTTTCAACATGAAAGGGTGTTGTATTTTGTCAAATGCATCTAAGGAGATGATCATGTGATTTTTTTCTTTAAGTTTGTTTATAGAGTGGATTACATTAATGGATTTTTGTATATTGAACCAACTTTGAATCCCTGGGATGAAGCCTACTTGATTGTGGTGAATGATGGTTTTGATTTGTTCTTGGATTCACTTTGCAAGAATTTTATTGAGTATTTTTGCATCAATATTAATAAGTGAAATTGATCTGAAGTTTTCCTTTTTTGTTGCACCCTTAGATTGTTTAGGTTTCAGGATAATTGTGGCCTCATAGAATGAATGAGGTAGTGTTCTTTCTGATTCTATTTTATGGAATAGTTTGAGGAATATTGGCATCACGTCTTCTCTGAAAGTCTGATAAAATTCTGCACTAAAGCCGTCTGGCTCTAGATTTTTTTTTTTTTTTTTTTTTGGTTGGGAGATTTTTAATGACTTCTTCTATTTCCTTAGGGGATATGGGCCTCTTTAGATAGTTTACTTGATTTAACTTTGGTATGTGCTATCTATCTAGAAAATGCTCCATTTTATCTAGATTTTTCAGTTTTGTTGAGTATAGACTTTTGTAGTAGGATCTGATGTTGGCAAAGTTATGAAGATAAAGGAACACTGGTGAGCTTGCAAACTGGTACAACCACTTGGGAAGTCAATTTGGAGGTTCCTAAGAATATTGGAAATAGATCTACTTGAAGACCTTGATATATCACTCTTGGGAATATACCCAAAAGATACCCCACCAGGCCTCAGGGGCATGGGTTCCACTATGTTTACAGTGGCCTTGTTTGTGATAGCCAGAGGCTGGAAACAACCCAGGTGTCCCACAACAGAAGAATGGATACAGAAAGTGTGGTTCATTTACACAAGGGAGTACTCCTCAGCTATTAAGAATGAGAACATCCTGAGTTTTGCAGGCAAATGGATGGAACTAGAAAATATCATCCTTCTGAGACTGGAGCGGCCAGCCCGGAGCCAGAGTCCCAGGCGGGATTCACCATTTTCTCTCAGGTGAGTTTCTGAGACCTGAGAAGCCAGCCGGGAGCCACAAGCCCCACGACTCCCAGGGGAGCCGCAGGGCGGCAGGGACACAATCCTCTCAGCTTCCGAGTGACAGGGGAGGTTCAGCGTCCTCCTCTCCCCCTTCCATGCAAGTGGAGGGCCTGCCTCCAGAGAGCACATTAAGCCAGAGACCTGGGCGGAATCCGCCACTCTCTCTTGGATGAGTTTCTGAGATCAGAATAGCTACCTTGGAGGAACAGGCCCCACGAGTTGCAGGGGACTTGCAGGG
>NW_022196897.1:81396545-81407807 GCF_008632895.1 Mastomys coucha | reverse complement strand
GGCAACAGGGGTTTGTTTTTGTTTGTTTTTTTGTTTTTTTGAGGGGAAACTGGGAATGGAGAAATTCGAATATAAATAAAGAAAAAAATAAAAAAGAAAATATCATCCTGAGTGAGGTAACTCAGACCCAAAAGGACATGCACGGTATGTATTCACTAATAAGTGGATATTAGCTTTAAAGAGGTACAGACTACCCAAGATTCAGTCCACAGAACTCAAAAAGGTAAACAAGCTGAAGGGCCCAAGTGAGGATGTCTCAGTCCCACTTGGGAGGGAGAAGAAAAACAATCACAAGGGAGAAGGGAGGGAGTTACCTGAGTGAAAGGGGACAGGGAGGGGAAGAAGGGAACATGATAAAGTATTGGGTTGGGAAAAAGGACTGAAGCCCTGAGGGCCAACAAGAAGAATGGAAACAGTCAACCTCCAGGAGGTAGGAGGTGGGGAGACCCTAGGGGATACAAATTGGCAAAGAAGAAATAAGGCATCACTATTTGCAGATGATATGATAGTATACATAAGCTACCCCAAAAATTCTACCAGAGAAATTCTACATCTGATAAACAACTTCAACAAAGTGGCTTGATATAAAATTAACTCAGATAAATCAGTAGCCTTCCTTTATACAAATGATAAACTAGCTGAGAAAGAAGTTAGGGAAACAACTCCCTTCACAGTAGTCACAATATAATATAAAATATCTTGGATAACTCTAATCAAACAAATGAAAGATCTGTATGACAATAACTTCACATCTATCAAGAAAAAAAATGAAGATCTCAGAAAATTGAGAGATCTCCCATGCTCATGGATTGGCAGAATTAAGGAAAAGCAGGAAGAATTGGAGAAGAAGGGTGACCCTGTAGGAGGACCAGCAGTCTCAATTATCCTGGATGCCTAAGATCTCTGAGACACTGGACCACCAACCAGTCGGCATACACCAACTGATACAAGACCCCCAATACATATATAGCAAAGGACTGCCAGGTCTGGGTTCAGTCAGAGAAGATGCACCCAATTTTCAAGAGAATGGAGGCCCCAGGGATTGAAGAGGTCTGGTAGGGTGGATGGTGGGGAGATGGGGACATCCTCGTGGAGACAGGAGATGGGAAGGATGTATGGGATGTGGAACAGTCAGAGGGTAGACTTGAAAGAGGATAAAATATGAACTGTAAAAAGAAAAAAAAGGGTTAAATTAAATTTTAAAAGAGAAAGAAAGGGAGGAAGGAAGGAACAAAAGAAAAAAGGGAGGAAGGGAGAGAGGGAGGGAGGAAGGAAGGAAGAGAGGAAGAGAAGGAGAGAAGGACAGAGGGAGAGAGGGAGGGAGGAAAGAAAGAAGAAAGAAACCGGATTCCTTGAATGTTTCCCCACACTAGTGAAGCATCTCAGTACCTTAGCCTCCAGTCAATGACCTTTGCCCACCCTAGATATTCCTCCCCCTTCCTTAAAACTATGTAACTCTTGATTCACTATGAATAAAGAGCATGTCTACAAACCCACCCAAAATAAATGTATATGAACAAGTTAGGATTGCCTCAGAGAGCTGTTTCATAGAAGATGGCTGGACCACAATCCTATAGAAGTGCATTCGTTCCAGACTCTACTTCATTTAGCCCGGTGTGCAGTGGCATCTGTACAACCTGAGAGGGAAGAAGTGAAGGACATGGAACCACAGCAGGACCACAAACACATGCTACACTTATTTTCCTATGACTGTATTAGGAATTTAATAAGTACAAACAAGTGACATTTTAGAATGGCATCTACCCTTTTTTTTGTATGTGTGGCAGAATAGGAACTCTAAAAGTAACCAAGTTTCCTTCAAAGTATGGTATGTGTGCCAGTTGGATACTGTTCCTAAATTCCCACCAAGGAATACTATCTATCACTTTTGTCATCTGCATGTTTTCTAAAATCACCTGGTGCAGAGCATTTGGGATATAGACATTGGTACAAAACCAGATAAAACAAACCCAATGCTCCCTATTGCATATATTTCATGCTCTAAGCATCCCAAAGATCATACCCCCTTCCCAAAAATCATGCTGCATTTCAGCATTTTTTGACCATCCACTGTCTGTATGTATGTTTTGAGCTGCTCATCAAACAGTTTTCTATCCTTGGTGTTTCCTGCCTATGTGCAAATGATTTTCTTAACTATGCTTGATTGATTGGCTTAAGTTTATATATTCAATATTAAGGACTATAGAATTTGTTCAAACATCAACTATTCTCATATTATTATTGTAATTTTACTTACAATTTTCTCCAGTAGAAGGCTACCTATTAAAAGAAAAGGTATCTCTTCCACTGTGGTCTCAGAATCAATTCCTGATCCAGAATGAGTGTTCTTTATACATTGGATGTGACTGGGATGCACTTTGGTCTTACTTTTAGCTTGATATCCAATTTGTTAACGTCTCTTACTTCAGTAGGTTCACAGTGGCCATTGGGCTAGAGACACTTCTCACTTGCTATCCATCAGTTCATTCCATTACACACAAAGCCAATCCAGCATAGCTACTCTAATAAATTAAATTCTATCTATTTCACTTAAATAAATAAATCTTAAATATCTAGTCTTCAACAAAAGTTTCCAGTACATAATAAAATTTTTAATAAAGAAAAATAAACAATTGCTTTCCCTAACTCATACCATATGGGGTTCTATCTGCCACTGATAAATGCAGATCTGTAGCACCTCATTTGAATGGAAAGAAGGGAACCATGAGCTCTTGATTTATCATTTGAATAAAGAAGGAAGTTATGTTTCTTGAAAGGCAATTGATGGAGGATTTCAAACAGACAATTTAATATCAGGGTTCAGAATGAGATCTTTTGGTTTGAATACAAATGCACAGTCTATGAAAAAGCCCTCTTCTGGACATTGGATTTGGGTAAAGTTAATCTTCTCTTCTCCCTGTCAAATATCCCCATTAGAAAATGCAGTTATATAAACCCAGGAATAAAGATGAAGGTAATAATTATTTACTCAGAAATTTATTCAAACAACAATTTCTTTGAGATAATATAAGGAGAAAAGAATAAACTAATTAATTCATATTATTTTGCAATTGTGTTATGGATTCTTTGGATCCTTATAATCTAAGATACAGGGTTAGATTCCAGTGATCTTACTTTGTCTATTACAATACATTTCACTGCTGTATTTTCTAGTGACTGTTTTATCATTACTCCATTAAGCATAAATTATTTCCAATTATGCTATAAAAATAAAAGACACTAAGAATGCTGCAGTTCACAGGCAAGATGATGAAATGCTGAATAAATCTTAATGTCACTTCATCTCTCAGTTACATATATGACTCCCCAAGCCAGGTAGCATCATTCAAGACATTTACAAAAAAGACTGGAGACCTTGTTTTTATAGTCTGCTTTTAACTTTCTTTAACAGAACAGAACATTGACTCTCCTACTTCTCATAATGGAAAGAAAATAAAAAAGATAAAGGAATAAGTGTCACAATTATTGGGACAAATGCAAATAAAAAGCAACCCTGCAGTCTAATTAGAAGACTGAAACTGATCAAATAAGTGAAATTTGAGACTGTAAGTTTGATGAGACAGGCTGACTCCATGACCGGCTTCAAATCGTCAGTTCAGCCAGTCATAAATTGCGTATCACCTGGCCTGAAGCAAAGATAATATGTCAGCAACAGTTTCCAAATTTCATGCCCCAGTAATAGTTCTAGAATGTTCTTAAGAAATAGAGCAAGATAGGGCCAACTACCTTGGTATTCCTCGAGGACAGATCCAAGCCCCCATACCCCAATAATGGTTTTGGAATGTACCTAAGAGATAGAACAAGATAAAGTAACCTACCCCTGAATTCCCTTAGTGTGCTTTATTTCTTTTATTAGATGTTTCCTTTATTTACATGTCATTCCCCTCTAAAAAAATGAAATAAAATAAAATAAAACAAAGACAAACCCCTGTTCCCTCCCCCTGCTCACTACCCCACCTTCTCCTGCTTCCTGGCCCTGGCATTCCCTTACCCTGGGCCATAGAACCTTCACAGGGCCAAGGGCCTCTCCTCCTATTGATGACCTACATGGCCATCCTCTGCTACATATGCTGCTTGAGCCATTAGTCCCCCCATGTGTACTCTTTGGTTGGTGGTTTCATCCCTGGGAGCTCTGAGGGTACTAGTTAGTTAATATTGTTTTTCCTACTAAGGGACTGAAAACCCTTCAGCTCCTTGGGTCTTTTCTCTAGCTCCTTCATTGGGGACCCAGCACTCAGTCCAATGAATAGCTCTGAGCCTCTACTTCTGATTTAGTCCGGTAGTGTCAGAGCCTCTCAGGAGATAGCTATATCAGGCTCCTATCAGCCAGCACTTGCTGGCATCCACAATAGTGTCTGGATTTGATGATTGAATATGGGAAGGATTCCCAAGTGGAGCAGTCTCTGGACTGTCCTTCCTTCAGTCTCTGCTCCATAGTTTGTCTCTGCAACTCCTTCCATGGGTATTTTGTTCCTACTTTTAAGAAGGAATGAAGTATCCACACTTTGGTCTTCCTTCTTCTTGAGTTTCTTGTGGTTTGTTGATTGAGCCTGTAAGTTCACTTGGTTGTCTCTCTATCTTGGTAATAGGAGACCCCAGGAGCCTGGATTTCTGCAAAATAACAAATTCTTTGCCTTTACATACTATTTGAGTCTGGGGTATCACTTTTTCTGTAAATCATGGACCCTTATAAGACTTTAGATAATAACATTCCAGATAAATATTAAACTGGAGAATTGGGTAAACAATATATTTCTAAGGGTAAAAACAGGCTGGCAATCATTCATGTAAGATTTATATCACAACCCAGTTCATCCCTCTTGCTAGATGGTCATGAGACTGCATTCAAACATTGATCACAGTATTCCTGTGCTAAATTTGCTTACAGTTGTTTGTTGAATTCCAGAACTCATAGAAGTCTCCAGCAATATTTCCTTCTCCTGGATCTTCATTCTAGTATATTTAATTATTTTTATCATTAGAATGACTCAAAGCCATGATGGCTGGGAAGAGTGTTATGTACCCAAATGATAACAGAGTGAATAGCTTTTCTAAGAAACCAGACCTAAATTGTTTTTAAGTTGAGATGTACAAGTATATCAATTGCTTTTGCACAGATGTGACCAAATTACCAGAGACCATCATGTAAAAGTGTATGTTTCATTTAGCCTGTAGTCTTAAGGGTTCAGCTCATAGCCATTGGCTCAAGGTCCTTGAATAAAAACATCACTATGGCTGAATACATTCACATCTCAGAGCAAACAGGAAGCAGGCTAGAACCATATTTAAAAAAATGGTCAGTGAAAAACATAATCCCCAAAACAGCCCCTCATGATTTATTGCCTCCAACCAGGCAGGAAGTCATGTCACCATTTAATAATCAATTCTGATTTTAAACTTATTGATGGCTTAAATGATTCACAGTGTCAGATGTCTCATGATCTAATCACCTATTGAAACAAACACACCCATCACTGAGCATTACTCATCTTCTAAGCCTTTGGTAATTAAATCAATCTGACAGTCAAAATTAATCATCATAATTCAACCATTATCACCTTCATATCCAAACACATCTCCCTAAACCATATATCCCATCCTCTCATAATATAAAATGCATTCCGTTCACCTTCTCCTCAGTCTTTACAGTTCCAAATCTGTTCAAAGCTCATACTCAAAGTTGCTTCTGTGATCAAGGCAAACTCTTGGCTGTCAATTCTATAAAGCTACAAAGAAATCTACATACTTCTAAGATACAGTAGCACAGAGTAAAGTTCCCTGCTCCAAAAGGGGAAAAATGGGAGAATTATAAGGAATGATAAAACAGAACAAGATTAAAGTGCACCAGAACAAACATCAAACCTCATAGCTTCAGGCCCGGCATCCAGTAAATCTGGTGTGGGGTCAGACTTCCAATGTGCTTATGAAGCCTTGGCATTATGTTCTTATGGTTTGTAGCTACTCTGCCCACACTCTAGGGCTGGCTCCATTCATTTCCTCTGGCTTTCCTGGCATGGTAAACATCCCCAGGTCTCTGCCTGAGTTTTTACTATCATGCTTTAACACATTACCCTCTCAAGGGCTATCTTGAGATACGGGAACACAACACATGTCAGTAGGTTCAGTGGCTGCATAACTCTTGGAGTCTATGTACCACCAAAGAATACATGATGCAAAATCTGTTGCCCATTTAACTATCAGACAAGTCTGCCTTTAACTGCCTGATGTCATGATGACATAAACCATAGGGAACAGTGTCCTGCACAAGTATCGTGTCTTAGAAGTGCTCTCTCAAAGTAACCTGTGTTAAGTTAATTTACTCGTACATACCCTTTGATCCTGCTGTGATGGGTAAGATCTGCTTAATTCCAAAGATGAGTCAAGGTATCTTTCTTATTATATCAAGGACACCACCTCACTCCTATTATCTTTCATTTTTTCAGTTCTTTGGCAATTTTATATATGTATATAATACATTTTAGTAATTTCATCTCCAATTATAGTCTTTCAACACCCTTTTCCCACAGAAATATTTCTTCTTCAAAAAGGGTTCCTGTCCTACATTCATGTATTGTGTGTGTGTGTGTGTGTGTGTGTGTGTGTGTGTGTGTGTGTGTGTGTAGTGTGTATGTATGTAGTGTGTGTGTGTGTAGTGTGTGTGTGTGTGTAGTGTGTGACAATGACAGAGACAAAGACAATGACAGAAACAGAGACAGACAGAGAGAAAGAGACAAAGGTAAATGGACACAAAGACTCATCAAGTTTAATTAGGATTGCTGCATGAACAGGGATGTGAAGTCACTTACAAGAGCATGGGTTACTTGGCAATGGCTATACCACTGAAACAAAGTGGCATCCATCTCGCAGCCACTAATTGCTCAATTCCTTTGTAAGGTATTAACCCTTTTATGGCCACATACTCTTTGTCTACAACTTTAAACTGTAATTATTTCTAGTTCAACTGCATGTTTCAATTTTTTCTAATCTTTATTCTATTTGACCACAAATCTTACTAAACTTTTCTAAAATTGTCCATACAAAGCCATGCTATAGTTCAAATGCTGTGCTCCTTTGAAAATTCCTCTATCCTCAATATTAGGCCATCTCATTAAAATGGGGCCCTGACAGATATAAAAAAAGATGAGGTTTTATTTTGTTTGTTTTTTATTCACATTACATCCCACTCACTTCCCCCTCCCACAATCCTTACTTTCACCCCTCTCCTTCTCCTCTGAGCAGGTGGGGGAGCCTCTGGGTATCTTCCAACCTTAGCACATCAAGTATCTATCAGGTAAGGCACATCCCATTCCACAGAGGCCAGTCAACGCAGCCCAGCTAGAAGAACATATGCCATGGGCAGTCAACAGCTTTTGGAATAGACCCTGTTCCAGTTGTCAGGACCCACAGGAAGACCAAGCTGCACATCTGCTACATATGTGCTAGGAGGCCTAGGTTCAGCCCGTTTAAGCTCTTTGGTTGGTGGTTCAGGCTCTGAGACAACCAAGAATCCAGTTTAGTTGATGCTGTTAGTCTTCCTGTGGAGTTCCTCTCCCCTTTGGTGCCACAATCATACCCTGTATTTTTCCATAAGAGTCCCCAAGTTCTATCCACTGTTCAGCTGTGGGTGTCTGAATGTCTGAGTCAGATGCTCAGTGGAGCATCTTAGAGGACAGCATGCTATGCTCCTGTCTACAATAATAACAGAGTATTATTAGTAGTGTCAGGAATTCATGTTAGCCCATGTGATGGGTATCAAGTTGGGCCAGTTACTGGATGGCCATTCTCTCAATCTTTGCTCTCTCCCCCGTGCCTGTATTTCTTGTAGACAGGATACAAGGATAAATTTTGGGTTGAAAGTTTTATGGTTAGATTGGTGTCCCTATCACTCCACTGGGGTTCCTAACTGACTATAGGTGGTAGTCTCTTCAGGTTCCATATCCACAATGCTGTGAGTCACAGCTAAGGTCACCCCATTGATTCTTGGGCACCTCCCTTATCCCAGATCTCTGCCATATCCTGGAGATGCTCCTCATGTCCCCAACCCTGTCAGCTGCATATTTCTATTCATTCTCATGCCCATCTGGCCATTTCTCCTGTCCCTCCCCACACCTAATTATAAACCACCATTACCCCCAAATACCCTCTCCAACATAGTTCCTTCCCTCCATCTGCCTCTTATGATATTTTATTCCCCCTCCTAAGCAAGAATCAAGCATCATTGCTTGTGTCTTCCTTCTTTCTTGTTTATCTTATTTGTGTCTGCATAATGTAGCATGGGTAGTCTATACATTATGCCTAATATGTAAGTGAGTACATACCATTCATGATCTTTTGGGACTAGGTTACCTCACTCAGAATGATATTCTCAAGTTCCATAAATTTGCCTACAAAATTCATGATGTCTTTGTTTTAATAGCTGAATAGTATTCCATTGTATAGATTAAGCATTTTCTTTATCCATGAGGGATGTCTAGGTTGTATTCAGTTTCTAGCTATTACAAATAAAGCTGCTATGAACATAGTTGAGCAAGTGTCTTTATGAGATTTGGAGTATATTTGGGGTATATGCCGGGGAGTGTTTTAGCTGGATCTTGAGGTAGAAGTATTCTGAGTTTCCTGAGAAACCACCAAATTGATTTCTAAAGTGTTTGTACAATGTTGCCACCAGTAGAGAAGTGTTCCATTTGCTCCACATCCTGACCAGAATGTCCTATCACTTGAGTTTTTGATCTTACCCATTCTGACTGGTATAAGATGGAATCTCAGAATTGTTTTGATTTACATTTCCCTGATGAATAAAGACTTTGAACATTTCTTTTAAATGCTTCTTGGCCACTGGAGGTTCCTCTGTTGAAAATTCTCTACTTAACTCTGTACTCCATTTTTTAATTGAGATATTTAGGTTGTTGGTATCTAACTTCTTGAGTTATTTACAAAGTTTGGATATTATCCTTCTGTCAGATGAAGAGTTGGTGAGGATTGTTTTCCAATCTGTATCCTGTTGTTAATCATATTGACAGTGTCCTTTGTCTTAAAGAAATTTTGTAGTTTCATGAAGTCCAATTTATAAATTGTTGATCCTCGAACATGAGCCATTGGTGTTTTGTTCAGGAAGTTGACTTTTGTACCAATGTGTTAAAGGGTATTTCCCACTTTCTCTTCTATGTGATTTAGTATATCCAGTTTTATGTTGAGGTCATTCATCCACTTTACTTGAGTTTTGTGTAAAGAGATAAATATGGGTCTACTGTCATTCTTCTATATGCAGACATCTAGTTAGACCAGCACCCTCTGTTGAAGATCCTTACTTTTTTCATTGTATTGTTTTGACTTCTTTATCAAAAATCAAGTATCCATAGGTGTGTGGGTTTATTTCTGGGACTTGAATTGGATTCTGTTGACCAAAGTATCTGTTTCTGTACCAATACCACATAGTTTTATCATTATTGTTCTGTAGTACAGCTTAAGGTCAGGAATGGTGATTCCTCTCAAAGTTCTTTAATTGTTCAGGATTGTTTTTACTTGTTGTGGTTTTGTCTTTTACTGTCTATTGTAATGCTAAGCACAGACCCAAAAAAATCTGGAGTCTGCATGTAGTTCCTGGGACCCTACCCCCAAATTAATTCTGATTACTGAAAAACATCAGTGGGAGGGGAGGCTCATAGTCCTGTGAAGGCTCAATGCCCTAGCATAGGGAAATGCTAGAAGGTGAGGCAGGAGTGGGTAAGTGGGTGGCAGATCATTATCATACAAACAGGGGAAGAGGGCAGGTGATAGGGGATTTGCAGAGGGGAAGCCAGGAAAGGTGATAACATTTGAAATGTAAATAAATAAAACAACCTATAATATAATAATAATAATAATAATAATAATAATAATAATAATAATAATAATAACAATGATGATGATAAGGCTGATGCTAATAGCCAATAGCTGAGGAGAAGAGACATAGGCTGGGAGGAGGTTTTCATGGACTTAGAGAGCGGAGACCACAAGGAGGAGAGAAGAAAGAAAGAAGAATTTGCCATGGAAGAAGGTGAATCAGGAGGAGGAGAGAGAATTTGCCTCCTATCATGGGGTAGGAGTAAAGAAAATGTGGCTATGTGGGCTGGCCAATTGGAGCTAAGAGCAAGCCAGGTGGAGCATAGAAATAGTGAGTGATGGCTTGGAGTGATCGATGGGAAGGTAGATCTTAACATGAAGGGCAAGCAGTTGCCCAGCTATTGTGCTGCCTCAGACATATTTAAAAACATAAAGCCTGTATGTATGCTTTTATCTGGGAAAATGGATGGATAAAGGTGGGTAGAAACCCTGCACCAGGATTTTTAATATACTCTCTACATTTGGAATCCTGGATTTTTTCTTTATTGATATGAATCTGAGAATTACTCTTTCAAGGCATATAAAAACTTGTGTTGAAATTTTGATGGGGAATGCATTGAATATGTAAATTGCTTTGGTAAGATGGCCTATTTCCCTATATTATTCCTACCTATCCATGAGCATGGGAGAGACCATCTCCTGACATCTTCAGTTTTGTTCTTTAGGGATTTGAAATTCCTGCCATACAGACTTTTCTCATGCTTGGTTAGAACTACTTCAAGATATTTTATATTATCCATGATTATTGTAAAGTGTATTGCTTCCCTAATTTTTTTTTGGCCTGTTTATCACTTATAAAAAGGAGGGCTACTGATTTCTTTGAGTTAATTTAATATCTAGCCACTTTACTGAAGGTGTTTCTCTGCTGTAGAAGGTGTGTAAAGAGGTGGCTGGAGAAACTTATCTAGGTTCTCCTCTAGATAAGTTTTTAAGAGTATAATATCCATGTTCTTTAGTACAGTTATTAGTGAAGTAGTTAATCCCATTTGAAAGACTTTTACCTTGACCTTAAATATCTACAACATCTGTTGGTATTCTAGTCTGGTGAATTTCCACTAAATTCATTTGTCAAGCTCTTAATCCAAGATTCTAAACATTTGCTAGGCCACCTCTGCAGTAATTTCTAATCCCTTTGCAAACTAGTCAGACTTCTTAGGAGCCCCATGATTAGGTAGTTACTATAATATCCCCACTGCTGCCACCAAGTTTTACACTAGTTGTTTTGCATTCTTGTGTACAAATATCTAATGAAAGTATCAAAATAACTTAAGGGATATGGGGAAGATTTTAATTAATAACTCTCCCTCTCCCTCTCCCTCCCTCCTTCTCTCTCTCTCTCTCTCTCTCTCTCTCTCTCTC
>NW_022196897.1:81389647-81396414 GCF_008632895.1 Mastomys coucha | reverse complement strand
TGTGTGTAATGGTTTCAATCATTTTAGTCCAGTCTCCTTAGCTCATTTAATTCTGGGTCTGTACTGAAACAACATATGATGGTGGTAGGGGTAATGTGCCAGAAGAAAGACGTTCTTGTGACTGTCAAAAATCAGAGTGAGGAAAGGACAGAAGTAGGTGTATAGTTTTCATAGTAATTTATCTAATGACCTATTTTCTTATATTAGACACACCTCCCAAAATATCTCCTATCTGCCACATACAAAGATAGCACCATGGATGGGAGCCAAGTTTTCAATACATAAACTCACGAGTGACATCTGCTATCTAAGCCATTACAGTAAGTCCTATTGATATGTAACTAGCCTAGGTGGATACTCAGGATAGATCACTGCAACACATAGATGTAGACATGCTCCCCAGTTCTGTGAGGTGTTTGCTGATAAAGGGGAAAAAAATACATAATGGTTCACAGTGAAGAGGTCTGTAGTCCTAGATTATTATGACTATGTGGAAAGGGGGGAATTTCCATAAAATCTTGTAAAAACTTTAGGTTTTAATTTAATTTAGAATCTTTTATATCTGAAATCACAAATCAAAAAAAAAGTCTGCAATGCAACAAAAGCACTAGGTTTCTGGGGTAGAGACTTAGCAGTAATGACAAACTTGCCTGAGAGTCTATTTGTGAGAACATTTGCTAAAGGAAAGTTAATGAAGGCATCATTCCATCAGCATAGCATGGCAGCTATTTGATCCCTAGTAAAGAAAGCATCTTACAATGTGTAGGGCTAAGACACAGGAAGGATGACCCTGCTGGGGCAGAAGAGGGCTGTTTATGATCCTGAAAGAGCTTTTTTATTGCAAGAAGAGAAGCAGCCTTTCTCAGGGAAGATGTCATTAGCTTTTCCATGGAGGACACTGACCCAGGCAATTTAACCACCCTTCAGAAGCAATCTCGCTGCTTCTCTATTTTACTGTGTTTCCCATGTTTCATTTCAACTCCTCTCCTCTTCTCTAAATTGCCTAGCCAATTACAAAACCTCAAGAACAGGAAGAATAGCTTCTGTTCATGTGCTGCCTCTTTTGCTGATTTTACAAACTAAAAACTTCGCATTGGCCATTGAGAAGAGTCCAAAGTGAAAAGCTATTTGCAAGGGGAAACATTTTAGCTGTCATTATTAAGGGGTGGCAAAAACTGATTCGGTATGTGCATGGGTGTGGGCAGAGAAATAATGAGACATGGAGTGGGCACAACTGGAAACTGTGATGGATAGATAAAAATTGAACTCACAGTGCTACACAAAGTTCCCAAGGTAAAAGCTGACAAGCCACTTATGACAGCATCAGTGTCCTGGTGTTATGACATCTGGTTGTGAATGCTGGCACTGCCACATTTTAATTGTGTGACACCAAAAATTAGTGTAACATTGCATCCTGGGTTTAATATTCCAACTTAGAATGGGCTATGTTTTTGGCATTGTGAAACTGAGTGGAAATACACAAGCACTTAAGTAACTCCAGTACAAAGTAGAAGATGCTGTTACCATTTCCAATGTGTGTGATTAAAGGATGACTAAGTCCCAAAGGACCCTTCAACACTTTAGAGTAACCACAAAGGAATTAGAATGACACGTATTTGCCCAGTATATATATATCATAGGATCAAAAAGTGTTCAAAGCAAATGATCAGAATATGAGATGATCTCACATTAGAGATCATAAAACCAGGCCTTTCCATTCACAGATGGGACCTGAAGTCCAAAATGATATTTGGATTCTTATTTTAGGATCTAGAAAGTATCTGACCTAATACCAATAATTGATTATGTGATTTGAATGTCTTCTGTCACCCACAAGACTAAGACTGTAGAAAATATTCATATCTCCCCATTCACCAGTAACTCACACTGCATTTCATCCTCATTCTAACCAGTTTGAATGTGGAGAACAACCTCTAACTTCTACTCTCCATATTTTTATTGTTTTTAGAACAATGGCATTGTTAAGTCTCCTGAGTCACCAGTTCTAGTAAAAGTTCTAGATTGTACTAGTAACTATTTTAGGGACAAGTAAAACAAAACATGTTAATAATCACAATTTAAAGAATAGTTGAAACTAACCCAGAGACAGTTTGATTATTTCTTATATGATGCTAGAATTAGGGAACCTGACTCCCTACCTTGTACTGTAGATGTGATATCATTCTTAGGGTTTTTCTGCTTTATTCACATATTCATTTTACACTTATTTTCTCAGGTTGGTCACTGTAGGATTCATGTAGTAACTCCTGATACTTACTTGCAAAGGTATTTTATTTATTTATTTATTTATTTATTTATTTATTTTATTTAACCTTTTTTTACAGTCCAGGCTTTATCCCCCTCCTAGACCATCCTCTGACTTTTCCACATCCCGTACCTCCTCCACCACCCTCTCCCTTTCTCATCTAGGAAGTCCCCACCTTCAACCCCCACATCACCTGACCTTCCTACTCTCTGGGGTCCCCAGTCTCTTGAGGGTTAGGTGCATCTTCTATGACTGAGTACAGACCCAGCAGTCCTCTGCTATCTATATGTTGGGGCCTCACATCAGCTAGTATATGCTGCCTGGTTGGTGGTCCAGTGTCTGAGAGATCTCAGAGGTCCAGGTTAGTTGAGACTGCTGGTCATTTTATAGGGTTGCCCTCCTCCTCAACTTCTTCCAGCTTTTTCCTAATTCAACTACAGGTATCAGCAACTTCTGTTCATTGGTTGGGTGTAAATATCTGCATCTGACTCTTTCAACTTCTAGGATATTTCTAACAGAAAAAAATATACTTTTAGAAATGTCTTTAGGTTAGATACTTCTATCACCTTCAAAGTTTCCAAAAGTTACAGTGAGTCTACATTTCTGAATTAAAGTAAAGGAGACTTACCTAAGCACAGTACAGTGATTAGTTTAACTCATTATGTTGGCTGGACTATTGTACCTAATTAACTAGTCAAATGTTAGTCTAAGTGTTGCTGTGACACATTTTGTTGACACATTTAGCATCTGTAATCTTTTAATTTTAAGCAAAGGAGATTACTGTCAACAGAGAATAACCTTGGATAATTGTTCTAAACAAATCAGCACAACAGAGACTTATTTTGGAGGGAGAAGTTTTGTGGTTTTGTCAAGTCTGAGATCTCACAGCATAATTGAATCTCTAGCCTGTAGCACAGGACTGTTCTCTTTCTTCCCTCTTCCTTTGTTCCGTCTTTCCCTCTCTTTGTCCCTCCCTCCCTAAACACACACACCCACACCAATGGAGTTTACATCTCTTTTCTGAAGATCACAAGTACAACAATATATAAATATATACATATATCCATGGAAGATGTCGCCAAATATTTGGGTGAGGTAACACTAGCTATTAAGTCAGATTAACCTTGATTCTCTACAGACTAGTTCACTAGAAGAATTGCATCATTCATATATGAGAATCTTGTGAGTATATGTAGAATAAATACAATTCCATAGATAACTGAAAATTGTAGTTGACTTTCAAAATTACTTAGACAAAGACATTTGGCCAGCAAAAGGGGGAAGCATAAAAATAGAGAAGTGTGGGAGAGATTTTATGAATTCATTCAAAATGACATAGAAATCCCTTCTCACTCTGAATACTATTACCTACAGTTCCACTGTTTAGAACTCAGTCACAATGCCACACCTAACTGCAAGGAATGGGTCTCTACTACACAGAAGAAACTGCAAATATGCTGGAAAGATACTCATCCTCTAGACCATGAAGTAAATGTGAAAAAGTAGCTTCCTGGAAAACATGTTCTCTGCTTTGTTAGGACCGCACTGTTTGCTAAAAAGTTTTGTAACTTAACTTGTTAGGTATTATGGTCTCAATAGCAGAATGAAAATAGAAAATGGAAAAAAAAATAGAATGAGGTGGCAAAGCAAGCAAAGTCTGAGGCAGGAGACAATTTAAAACAGCAATTAGAGTCTAATTAAATCCAAAGTTGGAGATCATTATCAGAAGTGAGGACATAGCTAATTATGCAGAAAGCAAGCTTCAGTTCAGGTTATGGTCATTCAATAAGGGAATCTTTCCTTCCCAGCAGAAAACACTAATTTTCAAAGCCACTTAAAAGATTCTCAATAATGGATGGGACACATCTGTGTTCATTTTCATCTCTTTATCCATAGTGTCCACGTGATGTTTATTCTTTGCAATTAAATCAACAGGAATGGTTTGTGGTCACGTGAGGAACTTGCCTCATTGATTTTCCATAGCACTGAAATGTCACATTAACTCAAGGTGAGGAGCTAATAAGATGTGAATAATGATGATAATAATCAAAATGATAATAGAAAGAATCACACACCTGAATGTGCATGTGCGTTAAAAAACTATATTGTGTAGCAAGTGACATTTTCCCAGGAGGAAAGAGAGGACATAGCATGTTATAGCCACTCTCCCAAGAATCCCACTATAAAACTAGTCATACATTTTGAATGACAATTTGCAGAATAAATGAATGAGAAACAAGACCTTGTGTGTGCTCCCCCTTCATTTTACTATTTCTGAATAGGATTCACCAAGTGTTCATTCTCTTATATTCCCGTCTAAGGCACACACCTACACCTACAAGTAGAGAAGTCTGTGTGAGTACAGGAATTAGAATGTGTAACATGCACAGGCTCATTGAGTGACTTTGAATGCACCCCAAATGACATAGCATTTGAAATCCCAGAAACAAATCTTATCACTCTGAATACTCTGGAGTATCAGAAATGTTTATCCAAGGTATAACCTTATGCTACTGATAGATATTAAAACATAAAACACAATAAGCAACTAGGTATTTTAGACATTTCAATCTCCCCTAGTGATCACTGAAGATTCATACTTATAATCAAAATAATCTATCATTTTTATTATTCTATAAAGGAGATTCTTTTTCTTTTTTGCTTACTCACTTTACATCCTTCTCATTGCTCCTCTCATGGTCACCCCTTCCCAAAATCCTTCTCTTCCTCCCTCTTCTTCTCCTCTGACCAGCTGGGGTCCCCCTGGGTATCCCAACAACCTGTCACATAGTCTCTGCCCAGCTAGGTGCTTCATCTTCCACCCGAGGCCAGACAAAGCAGCCCAGCTAAAACATATCCCATGTATAGCCAACAGCTTTTGGGATAACCCCCACCCCAGTTGTTCAGGATCCACATTAAGGCCAAGCTACACATTTGCTACATATGGGCAGGGAGGCCTAGATGCAGCCCATGTTCTTTGGTTGGTTGTTGAGTCTCTGAGAGTCCCAAGTATCTAGGTTAGTTGAATGTGTTGGTCTTCCTGTGGAGTTCCTATCCCCATTCAGGGCCCTGAAATCTTTCCTCCTATTTTGCCATTAGAATCCCCAAGTTCCATCCACTGTCTGGCTGTGGTGTCTGCATTTGTCTGAGTCAGCTGCTGGGTGGAGCCTCTCAGAGGATAGCCATGCTAGACTTCTCTCTGCAAGGACAACAGAGTATCATTTATAGTGTCAGGGATTTGTGCTTGCCTATGGAATGGGTCTCGAGTTAGACCTGTTATTCTTTGGACATTTCCTCAGTCTCTGCTCCATCCCCTGTCCCTGCCTTTCTTATAGATAGGATAAATTTTGGGTCAAATATTTTGTGGGTGTGTTGGTGACCCTATCCCTTCCCTGGGATTCTTGTCAGGCTACAGGAGATAGCCTCTTCAGGTTCAGTATCAGCAATGCTGTGAGTCACAGGTAAGATTACCCCCATTAATTCTTGAGTACCTCCCTTATACCAGGTCTCTGTCGAGAGCTGGAGATGGCCACCACCTCTCCAACTCCATCAGTTACTGATTTCCATTCATTCTCAAGGCTTCCTGGCCTCCTCTCCTGTCCTTCCCTACACCTGATCCAGAACCCCCATTTCCCTCCCCAAACCCTCTCTCACCTAGTTCCCTCCCTCCATTTGCCTCATATGACTATTTTATTCCCAGAAAGAAGTTTCTTAATCCAGTATACTATATACTGTTTGATTTTGCTATAAGGCTCTCCTATGGAATCCTGAATTTCTATTTTATAATACTTTGAATCTTGTGATTAGTAGATGAATATTTCATGGCAGTTCTACCATGTGGACATATGGAGATCAGAGAAGAGTTTGCAGGAGTTAATTCTCCTAGTTCAGAGACAGAGGTAAAGTTAGAAGGTGACATAGCACATGCCTGTACCCACTGAGTAAGTATGAGGCTTCATTGTGAGTGTGTGAAATGTGTGTGTGTGTGTGTGTGTGTGTGTGTGTGTAAGGCAGGGTTATCATTTGACACCTGTCTTCCCTTGTAGACCATATGAAAAGAAACCTTTTTTCTCATCTGGTAGAAGAATAAAAACAGTATGTGTCCTGTGAAAGACAGAAGGCTTTCTCATTCTTACCTTTATACAAAATCTGTTTTCCAGTGAATTTCAATGTAATGTTTTATTTGTGTATCTGCAAATGTGTGCCCCCCCAACTCAATATCTACCAGTATTCATCAAGTGGAACTTTCTAACACTGAACAAGTTTATACTGGTTCAGGTTGAACCAGTGTCTTTAAATTCTTCACCTAGCTTCTTCATTATTACCAAAAGCACTTGTTGTAGCTCTAGAGCTGCAGTTAGAATTGTTGAGAATCTGAGAATGCTCCTAAATTTCTAACTTCTGATGATTACAGCTCTTTATAAATATTTCTGCCTTCCGGTCTGTCTGGGCTGGGGTCCAGAGCAGACCTTGGGCCCAAGCTCTGCAGCCAGTCCCACAA
>NW_022196897.1:81381898-81386840 GCF_008632895.1 Mastomys coucha | reverse complement strand
TTTATTGTTATAATATTCTATAAATTTTAAGGAATATGACAAAAAAGATTGTAGGTATTGAAGGGGGGTGTCTGGGAGGAACAGTGGTACAAAAGGGAAACAAGAATGTGATTCAATTAAATTTAATTGAAATATGTTTTTAAATGTTAACAAATTCAGATAAATCATGTAACTTTTCTCATCATAATGCAATAAAAGTTTAAAAATAAATAAATAAATAAATATTTCTATTCTTTGAATATGAAGAAGGAGATGTTCATGTTTTTTTCAAATGGAAAGTAATCTAGTTTATCAAAGATTGACTCTAGCATCAATCCAATATACCTTAAGTGGAAAGATAATTTTGCAGATTAAGTCAAACACTAGGTAAAGTAAAATTGAAGAAACTGTGCACACAAGAAGCAAGAGATTTAGATTATTATTTTCTTGGCTATTATTGTGTAGCATTTCTTTAGGAGACATGAATAAATGTCTATTCATTCAGATAGGCCACCTATGACAGAACAAAGAATGCTCTCATCCATGTCTAGCCTGGTAAATCAATGAGTTTACAGAAGTTACTTGACAAGGTGACTTGAACAGTTACTTAGAGGCAAATGGATATCTCAAAGACAAGTGTCTAACTGAAAATCCCACTCCTGAATGAGCAAGAACAAATTGTTTGCAGATTCACCACAGTCTGCTCCTTCAGAGATTACCTCCTGCTCACAGGACCTTATAGAGGAAGCTTATGCAGTTTGTAAAGTTTAGTAGATTCCCTAAGGCTTGTGAATGATATCTTTCAGAGTTTTGTAAACATCTGTCTTCCCTGAAGAAGGATATGTTGCAGCCTTGTGGAAACAGCTTCATGTTGGGCATATGTGTAAAATATATATTTGAACTGGGATCTTGATAAAAGAGTTCCATGTAAATTTATATTCTGGCTATCAAAATTCATATCATACAAAATAGTTTTAATATTAAATGTTCTACTTCTATATCTATCACTATTATACTCAGTCAGGCAAATGGGTTGTTTTCCTATAGAGAGATAAGGCCAACTATTATTTATAAAAAAAAATTAATCATTTTTCCCTCATACACATATTTTATTCTCTTGTGAGTTTTTCCACTATGAATCAGATTTCCTGAATCAGCCCCAAATCAGATGCACTGTCACTTCTCTGCACTGAAAAAAAAATGACACAGAGCAACTAGAAAACTATTAGTATCAATAGCAACTATAACTACAAAATGATGTATAAAAATATGCAAATGCAGGGGTGAAGGTTACTTATCAAATAATGTAAATCCTGAAAACAGCTCCATTTCTACACAATTTCTTTCATCCTTTCTTCCTTCCTTCTTTCTTTCTTTCTTTCTTTCTTTCTTTCTTTCTTTCTTTCTTTCTTTCCTTCTTCAGGGCTATTTCCAGCTAATGCTTACAACTCACACCTAACCCCAAGAAGACATTTCAAATTGGCAATGACATCCTCAACAAGGTCTAAAGTGGGAATGATGCACTTTACTGTGAGAAAAAGCAGATGTTCTTCACATTCTGTCATGTTTCTTGTTGAAGTTTAGAAGCTATTGAATACTCCTGATCAAGCAGTGATTTTTGACAAGTAAAAGAAACTGCATTCTGAAGTGCTATCAAGACTCTTCACTCTCCCTCTTTCTTTAAGCAGTGGTCTTGTCCTTAAGCCAGTCACTTATCAGTCAAAGCTCTTTTTTTCTTTTTTGTATAAGTTGAAGCTTTTTTACAGCCCCATTTCTTATCTGTTAAAGAGAAATAATTCATCTGACTGACCTTACATCAGATCGCATAGGGAACATCCATGTTTAAGAACAATAGAGACCTACAGAAGTTTATATTTTTGACAATCTGTACTTGTTTTTTATATAAATATAGAACAGGGAACTTGAAAACTGATGACAAAAGACCTGGTTGAATTGGGAGTTAAATTAATTTTTGTTTTTATTTTTTTCCTCTGTAGCCTTGGGTTGAAATGAAAATTCTATAGTGATGAAATGAAAGGAGAAACACAGAGGGAGGATAAAGTGACCACTACAATCTAAAGAAAATGGATTTGGACTGTGAGGTGGAACTGCTCCTGGCACCAATTCCCCTGTGCAGCTTTTTGGTCTCATTTTTCTCCACACTCAAATACATATTTCTCACTGCTTTGATGAAGTTACTTTGTGAGAAACTTAGGTTATTTACTTAAACTCTTGAGTATTGGCAGAGAAAGAAGACCAAGGAACAACTCATTTTTCAAGAGATGATGAAAAGATGTTGTAGAGAATTGAAGGCAAATTGGCGATTAGCAGAACGATTCCTTTACAAAAGTCCTCAGCACTCACATGCAGCTTAGTCTGCACAACTGCCTTCAGTGAGTAGAATTAACTTTCCACCAGGAAAAGATAACTGATGTTCAGAAAGTTTTGAAACTGACCCAAGTACACACAGAGTTAATAAATGGTGGTTTTGAGTAGAATAATCCTCACTCCTGTGCTCCTAGATGAATGGAAAGTAGAAGCTTTTACCTTTTCAGGTCTAATGGATAAAATTAATCTAGAGACATATAATTTATTACCAATATATGTGACTTAGCTTTCCTGGCCCTGGCATTCCACTACACTGGGGCATAGAACCTTCACAGGGCCAAGGACATCTTCTGCCCTTGAAAAACAGCTAGGACATCCTCTGCTATACATATGGGGCTGGTTCCTCTTTCTCCACTTCACCAGCATCTGTTGTCATGTGAGGTTTTCATCTTAGCCATTCTGATTGGTGTGAGGTGGAATCTCAGGGTTGCTTTTATTTACATTTCCCTGATGACTAAGGATATTAAACATTTCTTTAGGTGTTTCTCAGTCATTCAGTATTCATCAGTTGAGAATTCTTTGTTTAGCTCTGTATCCCATTATTTATTTATTTTTATTTTTTTATTTTTTTGTGAAAGAAAGCATTTAATTTGGGGCTTGGTTACAGTTTTAGGGGTAATTTAGTCCATATGTCATAACAGGAAGCATGACAGTATGCATGACTCTGGAGCAGGAGCTAACTGTATCCTCATCTTCAGTTTGAGAGACAGACGTAAAAACCTGGTGAGACATTTCCAACAAGGCCATACCTATTCTAACAAGAACATACCTCCTATCCTTTTCTATCACTGTTACTCCCTGGTGACTAAGCATTGAATGAGCTATGGGAGATATTCTTATTAAAACTACTACACACTTATACAGACAAAAATTTCATTGTGGTACATGATATTAAAAGTTTTAGGATAAGCAGGGACAGGATCCTTTCTACTTCCCTCTACACCTAGGAGGGACAGCAGATCCATAGCCCTCTCTACCCTTTCCCTGAAAGCAGAGAGCTTGTGTCCAGCGAGTGCTCTGACCCAGGGACTCAGGTGAGATCGCCATTTTCCCTTCAATGGCTTTCTAAGGTGGAACCAGATGAGAGTCACAGACCTCAGAAGTGGCAGGGCAGGTGGGACAGGATCCTTTCTACCTCTATCTACACCTAGGAGGGACAGCAGATCTACCCCTCAAAACAACAAATGCACTAAAAAGAGAAAGAATATTAAAAGCAGTGAAGGAAAAAGGTCAGGTAACATATAAAGACAGACCTATCAGAATTACACCAGACTTCTCACCAGAGACTATGAAAGCCAGAAGATCCTGGGCTGATGTCATACAGAACCTAGGAGAATACAAATTCCAGCCCAGGCTGTTATACCCAGCAAAACTCTCAATCACCATAGATGGAGAAACCAAAGTATTCCATGACAAAACCAAGTTTACAGAGTGTCTTTCCACAAATCTAGTCCTTCAAAGGATAATAAATAGAAAACTCCAACACAAGGAAGAAAACTACATCCTAGAAAAAGCAAGAAAGTAATCTGCCAATAAAACTAAAAAAAAGATAGCCATATGAACAGAATTCCAACTGTAACAACAAAAATAACAGGAAGCAGCAATTATTTTTCCTTAATATATACTAATATCAATGGACTAAATTCTCCAATAAAAAGACATAGACTATCAGATTGGGTACATAAACAGGATCCAACATTTTGTTGCATACAGGAAGCCCACTTCGGTGACAAAGACAGATAGTACCTCAGAATAAAAGGCTAGAAAACAATTTTCCAAGATAATGGACCCAAGAAAAAAGCTGGACTAGCCATTCTAATATGGAATAAAATCGACTTTCAACCTAAAGTGATCAAAAAAGATAAGGAAGAACACTTCATACTCATCAAAGCTATGATCTACCAAAGTGAACTCTCAATTCTGAACCTCTATGCTCCAAATGCAAGGGCATCTACAGTCATAAAAGAAACTTTACTAAAGCTCAAATCACACATTGCACCACAAACAATAATAGTGGGAGATTTCAACACCCCACTCTCTGCAATGGACAGACCACAGAAACAGAAACTACACAAAGACACAGTGAGAATAACAGAAGTTATAAAACAGATGGATTTAACAGTTATCTATAGAACATTTTATCCTAAAACAAAAGGATATACCTTCTTCTCAGCACCTCATGGTACTTTTCCAAAACTGACCATATAATTAGTCACAAATCAGGCCTCTACAGATACAAGATTGAAATAATTCCTTGCATCCTATCAGATCACCATGGACTAATGTTGCTCCTCAATAAAAACATAATCAATAGAAAGCCCACATACACATGGAAGCTCAACAACACTCTACTCAATGATAACTTGGTCAAGGAAGAAATAAAGAAAGAAATTAAAGACTTTCTAGAGCTTAATGACAATGAAACCAGAATATACCCAAATTTATGGGACACAATGAGAGCAGTCCTAAGAGGAAAACTCATAAGTATAAGTGCCACGAACTGGGTCTCTCGCGGGGTCCCTGTTCCGCGGGACAAGGGATTCTGGCCAGGTGGGCACGGGATTCGGCTTTGACA
>NW_022196897.1:81380102-81380558 GCF_008632895.1 Mastomys coucha | reverse complement strand
TTGTTGTAGTCTGTGGTGGATGTCTTCTCCAATTCTGTCAGCTGTCAGTTTGTTTTTTCTGTTCTTCTATCTCTTCTTCTCAGTGAGTCTGTGTGAGTAGGAGATGTAGAGCTGTTGTAGGGCTGTTTGGACTAGTTTTTTGGGGATCTAAGGAATTGGGGACTTTTTATTTTGTGGAAAAAACATAATGCACCCTCTTCTCGAGGTGATTAAGACATCTGGGCCTTTTTAGGCTCTAGTAAAAAAGACTATTTCATTTTATCTAGGCATAATTATGTCTGGTTGTAGGGTGCCATACTTGGCATCCGAATTTAAATTTTCTTTAAAAATAAAAGGAATGGTGTAAATAATGTGTACAGGGATACAACCCTCTTTTATCTGTTTTTAAAGAGTGTAATGTGTATGTTCAATAATTACTTGTTTCTGAGAAAATTAGGAAATCTCAGTAATATGGGC
>NW_022196897.1:81360241-81378005 GCF_008632895.1 Mastomys coucha | reverse complement strand
CTTCACTCCTACAGCGTGGGCAATTCTCTGTTCTACTGTTGGTGAGGCATCTAGGTATGAACCTGACTATCTCATAATATTCAGATTATTCACCTATAACTGATCTACCTATCAGCGGGTCTGTAGCACCCTCTTGAGATCCTTATCCCGGCCTAATATTAATTGAGAGAAGAAAAAGAGAATAAGAGATAGCTTATCTGACCGAAGCCCCACGTTGGGCGCCAACTGCCACAGACTGGGTTTCTCGCAGGATCCCTGTTCCTCGGGACAAGAGATTCTGGCCAGGTGGACATGGGATTCGGCTTTGACAAACAGACTGCACACGGGTGGTGTAAAATCTGAGTGTATTTCTTTAAATATTACATGAGGCTTTTACAATCATTGTAAAAGAGAAAATGAAAAATCTGGCAGCTCAACAGTTGAGGTACCTCTGAGGCTATCTGAAACATACTGGGTCTAAAGCAGCAGCTATCTCCTCTGAATTGGTGCTGCATCCCCCAGGCCCAAGTGCTCTGGACCCGGGGGACTGCAAGAGATATATGAATCTGAGTCTTAGCCCATCTAAGTTCTAGTGCTAGTCCTGTATGTGAGTCCAAGTCCTTCTTCTTCTAGTCCTAGTGTTAGACTGAAGTCACGTAGGCAAAATGACCCCCACATCTAAGGTCACCTGCCTTCTAAAAGCCAGGTGTAGAGCAAGAGGAAGAGGGGTAGAGCCCTCTCTGTTGAGGTATTCTTATGCTAATTCTTTGGTTCTTGCTAGAGGCAGGCAGAGGAGAATCTCGACCTAACTCTTTCAGCTAATGTCTTAGAGTGAGAGAAACCTTTCAATTACTCTCTAGTACTTAAAACATTAAACTAAGATAGTTGGAAACATTGGTGAAGGTCAGAAAGCAATGTCTGAATTTTCTCTTGCTAGCTGTAAGAATATGATATCTTGGTGAGTTCCTAGCACACAAGTACGAAGACATATCTGGGCCATCTCTGAGTTTGGGGTGCCAGACAACAATGCGGAGGCAAGAGGCTGACTTTCCTTAAAGTTTTCGCCTCAAATACCGCCATCACACAAGTGTGCGTGGCATATAAGTGCCTCACAAAAGAAACTGGAGAGAGTGTACACCAGCAATTTGACAGCACACATAAAAGCAAATTCACTCAAGAGGAGCTGAAGGCAGGAAACAATCAAACTCAGTGCTGAAATCAACCAAATGGAAACAAAAAGAACTATACAAAAAAATCGGCCAAACCAGGAGCTGGTTCTTTGAGAATATCAAAAAAATAGATAAACCCTTAGCCAGACTAACTAAAGGTCACAGAAACAGTATCCTAATTAACAAGATCAGAATCAAAAGGGACACATAACAACAGGCACTGAGAAAATCCAAAAAAAAATCATGAAATCTTAAGACAAAAGCCTATACTCAACAAAACTGGAAAACGTGGATGAAATGGACAATTTCCTAGACAGATACCATGTACCAAAGTTGAATCAAGATCAGATAAACAATCTAAACAGTCCTATATCTGCTAATGAAATAGAAAGTCATTAATAGTCTCCCAATCAACAAAACAAAACAAAACAAAACAAAATAAAACCCGAAAAACCAGGACCAGATGGGTTTAGTGTAGAGTTTTATCAGAACTTCAAAGAAGATCGATTACCAATACTCCTCAAACTCATCCACAAAATAGAAAAAGAAGGTACTCTACCCAATTTATTCTATGAAGCCACAATTACTCTTATACCTAAACCACACAAAGACCTAACAAAGAAAGAAAACTTCAGACAAATTTCACTTATGAGTATCGATGCAAAAATATTCAATAAAATTCTTACAAACTGAACCCAAAAACATATCAAAATGATCTTCCATCATGATCAATAGGCTTTATCCCAGGTATGCAGGATTGGTCCAATATACAGAAATCCATCAACGTAATTCACTATATAAACAAGCTCAAAGAAAAAAACCATATGAACATCTTCTTAGATGCTGAGAAAGCATTTAACAAAATCCAACATCCCTTCATGATAAAAGTCTTGGAATTCAAAGGAATTCCAAGATCAGGAATTCAAGGCCCATACTTAAACATAGTAAAAGCAATATATAGAAAACCAGTAGCCAACATCAAACTAAATGGAGAGAAACTTGAAGCAATCTGACTAAAATCAAGACAAGGCTGCCCACACTCTCCCTACCTATTCAGTATCATACTTCAAGTCCTAGCCAGAGCAATTAGACAACGAAAGGATATCAAAGGGATACAATTTGGAAAAGAAGAAATCAAATTATCACTATTTGCTGATGATATGATAACATACTTAAGTGACCCCAAAAATTCCACCAGTGAGCTCCTAAGCCTGATAAAAAAAACTTCAGGAAAGTAGATGGATATAAAATTAACTCAAGCAAACAAGTGGCCTTCCCCTACATAAAGAATAAACAGGCTGAGAAAGAAATTAGGGAAACAACACCCTTCACAAAAGTCACAAATAATATAAAATACCTTGTTGTGACTTGAACTAAGCAAGTAAAAGATCTGTATGACAAGAACTTCAAGTCTCTGAAGAAGGAAATTGAAGAAGATCTCAGAAATGGAAAGATCTCCCATGCTCATGGATTGGTAGGATTAATTTACTAAAAATGGCTATGTTGCCAAAAGCAATCTACTGATTTAATGCAATCCCCATCAAAATTCCAACTCAATTCTTCACATACTTAGAAAGAGCAATTTGCAATTTCATCTGGAATAACAAAAAACCCAGGATAGCGAAAACTATTCTCAACAATAAAAGAACCTCTGATGGAATCACCATCTGTGACCTTAAGCTGTACTACAGAGCAATTGTGATAAAAACTGCATGGTATTGATACAGTGACAGGTAGGTGGATCAATGGAATAGAATTGAGACCCAGAAATGAACCCACACACCTATGGTCACTTGATCTTTGACAAAGGAGCTAGAACAATCCAGTGGAAAAAAAGACAACATTTTCAACAATGGTGCTGGCTCAACTGGAAGTTATCATGTAGAAGAATGCAAATCGATCCATTCCTATCTCCTTGTACAAAGCTCAAGTCCACGTGGATCAAAGACCTCCACATAAAACCAGATACACTGAAACTAATAGAAAATAAAATAGGGAAGAGACTCGAACACATGTGCACAGGGGAAAATTTCCTAAACAGAACACCAATAGCTTATGTTCTAAGATTAAGAATTGACAAATAAAACCTCATAAAATTACAAAGCTTCTATAAGGTAAAAGACACTGTCAATAGGACAAGATAGCAACCAACAAATTGGGAAAAGATCTTTATATATCTATATAAAGATACTATATCTGATAGAGGGCTAATATCAAATATACATAAAGAACTCAAGAAGTTAAATCCTGAGAACCAAATAACCATATTTAAAAAATGGGGTACAGAGCTAAACAAAGAATTCACAACTGAGGAATACAAAATGGCTGGGGCGCACCTAAAGAAATGTTCAACATCCTTATTAATCAGGAAATGCAAATCAAAACAACCCTAAGATTCCACGTCACACCAGTCAGAACGGCTAGGATAAAAACATCAGGTGACAGAAGATGCTGGTAAGAATGTAGAGAAAGAGGAACACTCCTACATTGCTAGAGGGATTGCAAGCTGGTACAACCACTCTGGAAATCAGTTGACAGTTCCTCCAAAAATTGGACATAGTACTACCAGAGGACCCAGCTATACCACTCCTGGTTATATACCCAGAAGATGCTCCAACATGTAATAAGTATACATGCTCCACTATGTTCATAGTAGCCTTATTTATAATAGCCAGAAACTGGAAACAACCCAGATGTCCTTCAACAGAGGAATGGACCACAGAAAATGTGGTACATGTACACAATGGAGATTGTGTAGTACTACACAGCTTTTAAAAACAATGAAATTATGAAATTCTTAGAGAAATGGATGGATCTGGAGGATATCATCCAGAGTGAGGTAACCCAATCACAAAAGAACATACATGGTATGCACTCTCTGATAAGTGGTTATTAGCCCAGAAGATCAGAATATACAAAGTACAATCCTCAAACCACAAGAAACTCAAGACGAAGGAAGACCAAAGTGTGGATATTTCATTCCTTCTTAAAAAGGGGAACAAAATATCTATGGAAGGAGTTGTAGAGACTAACTATGGAGCAGAAACTGAAGGAAGGACAATCCAGAGACTGTTCCACCTGGGAATCTTTCCCATATTCAGTCTTCAAATCCAGACACTATTGTGGATGCCAACAAGGGCTGGGCGACAGAAGCCTGATATAGCTGTCTCCTAAGAGGCTCTGACAGTACCTGACTAATACAGAAGTAGAGGTTCACAGCCATCCATTGAACTGTGCACAGGGTCCCCAATGAAGGAGCTAGAGAAAGGACCCAAGGAGCTGAAGGGTTTTCAGTCCCTTAGTAGGAACAACAATATGAACTAACTAGTACCCTCAGTGCTCCCAGGTACTAAACCACCAACCAAAGTGCACACATGGTGGGACTCATGGCTCTAGTCGCATATGTATAGCAGAGGATGTCCTAGTTGTTCATCAAGGGTAGAAGATGCCATTGGCCCTATGAAGGTTCTATGCCCCAGTGTGGTGGAATGCCAGGGCCAGGAAGCAGGAGAGGGAGGGTTGGTAAGCAGGGATATGGGGTAGGGAACAAGGTTTTTTTTTTTCTTGTTTTTTATTTTATTTTATTTTATTTTCAGAGGGGAAACTGGGAAAGGAGATATCATATGACATGTAAATAAATAAAATATCTAATAAAAAGAAAAAACATTGTAGGGTATATTAGCCATTTTTAATAGAGTTATTTGGTTCTCTGGAGTCTAACTTCTTGAGTTCTTTGTATATATTGTATATTATCCCTCTATCTGATATTGGATTGATAAAGATCTTTTCCCAATCAGTTGGTTGCTGTTTTGCCCTATTGAATTCTTAATAGAAAATTTCAAAGCCAAAGAAGCCTGGAGCATTGTAATCAAAGCTACACAGACTGAAAATGACAACTGAGACTTCTTTACCCAGCAAAACTATCTGCCACAAATAAAATAAAAACTTTTCATGTTGAAAATATACTAAAAGAATGCATGTTTACTAAATCACCCCAATAGAGAGTGCCAGAAATGTTATACCAGGTGGAAGAGAGGAATAATCAGTATCAGGATGGTATAGAAAGAAGTCATCTGAAACTATAATTACTGTAATACAGAGTATAAGAAGGATTACAAGCAGTAAAACAGCCACAATATGGTTGCAATGAACATTACTGTTCACTGATAAATTTAAATTAATGTTTAATATTTAAAATATTTTAAGCATGAAATGCTATGTCAACAAAAGACATAGATTTATCTGACATTTGCTTCCTTGCTTCTTTGTTCTTTGAGTTTTGTTACTCTGGATAGCAATCTTTTTACCAACATAAAGCCTGAAAAGATTTTCTCACAGTATGTGAGCTTCCTCTTTACCCAATTAATTTCACCTTATGTTGTATAAATTTTGGTTTCATGAGGTCACATTTGTAAGTTTTTGACCTTGAGCCCTGAGTGTTGAGAAAGACCTTCATTATACCTGTGTCACATACGCTCCTGTCTATGTTTATTGCTGCAATTTCTGCATCTCAGCTTTCTCACTGAAGCTGTTTATCCATCTGGAGCTTATTCCTTTCACAAGGTGGTAGATATGTATCTAATTTCATTCTTCTGTATGTAGACAATGTAGTTTTCCCAGCATAGTTAAATGAAGATGTTTCTTTACCAGTGTGTAATTTTGTCATCTTTGTCAAGTACCAGAGGGCTCTTACTGTGTATAATCTTGCTAGAGTCTTCTACTTTGTTCCATTGATCTCTAAGTCTGTTTTTGTGTAAGTTCCATGCTGTTTTTACTACTATAGCTCTGTAATATAGGTTGAAATCTGGTGTGGTAATCCAGCAACCATTTGTCTTTTTGTTCAAGGTTGACTTTTCTATCATCAAGGGAATTTTCACTGAACTCACATTGAATTTCCAAATTGTACTAGGGATGTTAGTAGTTCTCTTTTTAAAACATTTTTTATTAATTAATTATTGTATTTATTTACATTACAAATGCTGCTTCTCCTCCAGTACCCCCCTCAAAGAGTTATTCCCCTCCGCCCCTTCACCTCTGAAGAGTTCCCTCTCATCCCCCTACCCTGGGACATCAAGACTTTACAGGATTAGGTGGAATTTCTCCCACTGGAGCCAGAGAAATCAGCCATCTGCTACAAATATTCTGGTATCTCAGACCAGCCTGTGTGTACTATTAGGTTGGTTGCTCAGACTCCAGAGTTGGGAGCTCACAGAGATCCAAGTTAGTTGACATTGTAGGTTTTCCTATGGGGGTTGCTATCCTTGAATGGAATCTAATCAAAGTCCTAGACAAAAATACTCCCTCTGTCTTAGTCAGGGTTTCTATTCCTGCACAAACATTACCAAGAAGCAAGTTGGGGAGGAAAGGGTTTATTCAGCTTACTTCCACATTGCTGTTGATCACCAGAGGAAGTCAGGACTCGAACTCAAGCAGGTCAGGAAGCAGGAGCTGATGCAGAGGCCATAGAGGGATGCTCCTTACTGGCTTGCTTCCCCTGGCTTGCTCAGCCTACTCTTATAGAACCCAAGACTTCCAGCCCAGGGATGGCACCACCCAAGCGGCCCTACTCCCTTGATCACTAATTGAGAAAATGCCCCACGGATGGATCTCATGGAGGCATTTCCCCAATTGAAGCTCCCTTCTCTGTGACAACTCCAGCCTGTGTCAAGTATGCACACAAAACCAGCCAGTACACCCTCCTATAGACACCTCATTTTGATAAAGAAGGCTGAAAAACACAATGAAAAAAAAATAAAGCAACTTTAACAATTTTTGCTGGTATGACTTGATGGCTGCACTTAGTAGAATATAAACCACTGTGGAAATAAATACTACAGTTACTTGAAAATTGGGAATCAATCTACCTCAGGACTGAGCTATACCAGTATTGGGTATATACCTAAAGGGAACTCAATCCTACCACAAGACATTTGCTCAGCTATGTTCATGGTAGTCAGAATCTGGAAACAACCTAGGTGTAGATGTCACAAAAGTATGGTACATTTATGTAATAAAGTATTAGTCAGCAGTTAAAAAGATGGCATCATGAACTTTGCAGGCAAATGGATGGAACTAGGAAACAATTATCCTAAGTAAAGCAACCCAGACCCAAAAAGACAAACATGATCTGTGCCTAGTTCAGTCATCACTGGAGAGGCTTCCTCTGGCAGCTGATGGGAGCACATGCAGAGACCCACAGGTAAACATGAGCTGGAGAGATAGCCAAAATTGGACATTCCCATTGGGTCTCTTTCCTTGGAAGAACCCCACAGAAGAGGAGGAGGAAGAACTATAGGAACCAGAGGGGGATGACACCAAGAGAATATTATAGCCATTGTTTGCTACTTGGTGGCTTCTTGCTTCTTCTCCATACACTTTCTTTCACCCTTTCAACCCTCTAACACTAGGTAGGAGACAAAAAAAAAATGATAAAGGGGAAACAGGGTGATGTTGTCGTTAGATACCTTCCTGTAAATTGGGGCATTGAGATTCTTGAGGCCAATTTGATCTTCACTCTCAGGCTATCTAATTTCTTTTTGTTGTTTCTTCTTTGCAAATTACTACTTGACAAACTGCTACCAACAATAACCAACCCTGCCTCTTGGGGCACTGTGGACTCCTGGACAGTAAAACAGCAACCACTTGGGTCCCAGGGCTGCGGCTGCCTACCTGTTGAATGATACCTGGTTCCAGTTACATTCAAAAGCTCCACCCCCACAGAGTAACTAGGAAGTCACTGATTGGACTGTTACACTGACGTATTATGGGGGAAGGATTTTTGGCCCAGGTAATATATCTTTTGGGAGAACAAAGGATTAAAGAACCAGATGGCTGAGCAGTAATGTCTCCCGTCTAATTTTTTACCCTTCCACATGGGTAGGGTAGGTATGTCTGTGACCACTCTATCCTATCTCTAACTCTCTCTAGCAGCTGCTCTCCTTTCTAACTTCATTTTTCCAGGTTACCCACTGTTTAATGTTACTGCAGGACGGTAACAAGGCACTAGCACTTATAGAGCCTCTAAAAAGTCTCAGAATTCCAAACATCACAAAACCATTGTCTGCTGTTGCAAGTTCACACCCCTGCTACAGCACAAGGCAAATCAAAGTCAGCTACTTTGGACAACCTGAAGCAGTGTCACATACCACATCAGAGATTAAAATGAAAATATATTCTTATACTATGTCTGTATTTTTTTTTTTAAAGAATCAAAGTACCAGGATTATCAGTACAAAACATGACCTACAGAATTTATTAAGCAGGACTTATAGGGGCTCACCAAGACTGCAATCTCAAACACAAAGCCTACTTAGGTCTGCTCTGGGTCCTATGCAGATACATTATTAGCTTAATGTTTTTGTAGGACTCTTAGCAGTGGAAGTGAGGGTCTCTCTGATTCTTTGCCTGTTTGGGGGACTCTTTTCCACTTACTGGAATACCAAGCCTTGCTATGAAAGTTTGCTCCTAACCTTACTGTATTTTGTTATCCCATCTTAGACTGATATCCCTGGGAGTCCAGCCAGCTCTTTTCTGAAGAGAAACAGAGGGGAAATGGATCTGATGGAGAAGGGAGGTAAAGGGGAGAATGCGATCAATGGAAGGAGAGGATACTGAGATTGGGATATACTGTATGAGAGAATAAATAATTTTTTAAAATTCTCAAATAATTAAAAATCTAAAGTTAGAGGATATTTGTACAACTTTTTGGCTATGTGTCTAAGATAATTTGTGTGTGTGTGTGTGTGTGTGTGTGTGTGTGTGTGCATTATGCAAGTGAGAGCAAAAAAAAAATCTATATTTGTTTTAGAAACATTCAGTTATCTCACCAAAATTGGATGATTTACAAATGCCTCTGCCAGGAAACAGGAGGTTAGATCCCAGAAGAAGCCAGTATAAGTGAAGAAACAAAAACAGGTCTGAAATTGAATTTGTTGCATGTGAGACTTTTCTCTACTATATAATTTCTTAGAAATAAAACAAGTTTAGCAAATTATTTAATTCTCCCAGGTCTCAATTTCTCTTCATTATAGCTAAAAACTAATTATGCCTAACTCATCAGGCCAATGTGGATATTAAAACAGTGCAACACACAGAGGTATATTGACAGTACTTAACACATAGTAAACAGAGAGAGTGAGAGAGAGACAGAGACAGAGACAGAGACAGAGAGACCGACAGAGAAACAGAGACAGAGAGGACAGAGGGACAGAGACAGAGACAAAGAAACCTAGAGAGAGCCCACAAACATGTATTGTCATATAAAGAAGTTTAAGAACCTTTTACCCTCAAAATAAACTGCCCAATGCTAATAGGAAAGTTGGTTTTACCATGTGTCAGAGCAACAGATAATCAGGTAATAGGTGTTATTTCTTACTGGGTTGATTAAATAGGTTGATTAAATTGATTGTATAAATAAATAAATCTATTGTTTGGAGGGAGGTTTAATTTGCTCTTGTTAACAATTCTGTTCTTATCTGTAAAAACTTATTTTATATACACTTTAATTTATCTATTGTTATTCAATTTATTTTCTTCTCTTTTTTGGCACTTTGAGGCTTTTTCAACAATTCACAAAGCAACTAGAATCAGATGGGTTAAAACATAAAGGAGACTCTTACAGGAGTTTGTCAATAGCCTCAGTAAACTCAGAATTTGAGAGGTGATTGCATAATGAAATTTATTCTTATCAACTCTTATCACTATTTAACATAGTTATAATTATTTTTATTTAACTTTTATTATTCAAATACACATTTTTTATCTCTCACAGGAAGCTTAAGATGGTAGAACAACCTTTAGTTGCTTCTACAATCAAAGATTTTATTGGTTCTTTGATTCTTTGTTGACAGGATGACAAGGTTTCAGTTTTTATAATAAGAAATGAAAAAGTTGACTCTAGAATATAATTACATAAAAACTTTTGTTTTTGAGACAGGGTTTCTCTCTGCAGCCCTGGCTGTCCTGGAAGTCACTCTGTAGACCAGGCTGGCCTCAAAGTCAGAAATCTGCCTGCCTCTGCCTCCCAAGTGCTGGGATTAAAGGCGTGTGCCACCACTGCCTGGCACATAAAAACTTTTATGTTTTCATTTTATATATATATATGCATATATATGATTAATTGGCATAAATTAATTCCTCTTGTCTGCCAAGACAACCTTCACAGAGTGGAAATATATATATATATGTATATATATTTGGCATATATAACACAAATATACATATATATGTTATATATATGACTTATATAACATATATGTGTATATATATATTATATATATGATTCTAGGTAGATTGTATATATATATAATTATATGTGTGTATTATATATATATATATATATATATATATATATATATAAAATGTCTTCTACCAAACAGTAGTCTCAAATATTTCTCTATTCTTTAAAACTAGCTATTCACTCAACTGTACAAGTTGTTTTTATACTACTTATCATGGTCGTCATCATCATTAATCAACATCAACCACATGCCAAACACTGTCCACAACTAAGCCTTTATAATATCTTGACAATATCAATTGCAGATAGGAAGGCAGGATATGGCCGTGAACACTTAAATCCTCCCAGGGTTGACAATACCTGGTCTTGATGGTGAATATCCATGCTCTGACAATCTTGTTATCAGCTTCAGTGTCCTGACCATTTCTCTTTTATCTCTTTGTAATTTATCTTACATGGTTAGCTAGCACCTAATGAGACATATGTCTCTTCCAGTGTGGAGTGCAGGTCAAACTCTCCTTATTTCATTTGCTTATATATGCAGTCCAGTAAGCAGTTTCTCTTTGGATATCAGTTGTAACAATAGATTGGAGTGTAAAGAATAAAGTTCTGTTATTTAAACCACACAGTGTTTGGTCATTTAAAATATTATGTAGGAGTATGAGAGTTAGCAATGCCCTAGCACTGTAGGAATTCATTAGTGCATGCTGAGACAGAAGAACCATGGAGACCTACCTCTACCTCCTCCCACCTCCCCTCCCTCACTCCCATCCCCTCCTATTTAATCCCCATCTATTTAGTAGAGGAAGGCATGAAAAAAACTAGCTATCATTTCCCCAGCTCTGATAAATATCACAAAAATGTATCTGACTGGATAGCTAACCATATATTTCCTTCAGCACATCTATTCTCTAACCACCAATTTCTTCTTTTTCTTTTCAACATTTCAATTTCCCATGTGTTAAACTGGAATATAGAACTCAAAGGCTCAATCTTGGAAAGTTTATGATTACCCTCTTACAAAACTGCATGCAGGTTATAATGCTTTCATGGTTTCAAAAGCCCTACTTGTAGGAAACTGAAATAATAACTTCTTCTCTTAAAACCTTTTCATATTTTCTCCCCAAACATATAACATGACCAGAGAGAACAGACTTAACCACAATCAAAACTTTAAAGAGAACCCTCTTTAATTATTATTTTCATTTTTATCACTAATTCTATGTTGCTGGTACAATAATGTCATTGAAAACAAGTGGGAGGACAACTCTCAAGAGTAGGTTATCCTCTTCCATCATAGGGTCATAGCAAGTGTTTTGTAAACAGAGCCATATCTCCAGCCCCAATCTACAACTTTTAAACTAAACATAATATTTTAAAAATTTAACATGCTATTAAGAGATAGCTCAGTAGTTAAGAGCATCTTCTATCCTTCCATAGACCAAGTTCTGTTCCTAGAGTTCAAGTTCAGAGATGCACAAGTCCTTTGACAACAGCTACTGGTCATCTGAGAACATCTTCTGCTTTATATAGACATTATGTTCTACCTAGAATTCCAGTACTCAAGAGCTGACTATTTTAGTCAACTTTATTGGGGAGATCTGGATTCAACTGAGCAATCTATCTTTAATGAATAAGATAGAGACTGAGGAAGATTCCATGTGAAAGCTTCAGGTGTCCACATACATATAAACACTCATGAATATCTACCTCCCCCATATAAAACCTATACGTAAGCAAACATACACAGATACACACTCACACATGTACATGTTTTACATATTTATTTCATTATATATTTATTATGTATATAATGTTAGATGAATTGGATGAGAATAAAAAATTATCATAAAGTATCATGCATGAATAATACAATATTAAAGAGGACATTGTACTTTTTTGCATATTCCATTTGGAGAAGAATGGAATTAGGTGAATAGCTCCAATTTTGAAAGCTACTGGGTTTAATCATCAAGTGTGCAAGTACCTCAAAAGAAAGGTAGGTGCTTCCACTAAAAGATTTGTTGCTCTCCCAACCCTTAGAAACTCAAAATGTGATCATATCAGAAATGATAGTCATTATTATTATGGGTATAGTAGGCAATGCCAAAGCCAGACGGGCTGAGTCTAATATGCCCTTACAAGACATAGAGAGACAGTCATGGAGAAGAGAAAACAGGGACTGAAAATTTTCAATAGCTGAGAAATCCCAAAAATCAAAAACCATTACCAGAAGCTAAGAATGGGAATAAAAAATAGTCGGGGTGAGGGAGATGGAGATAGATAGATAGATAGATAGATAGATAGATAGATAGATAGATAGATAGATAGATACATAGATACATAGATACATAGATAGATACATAGATACATAGATACATAGACAGAAAGATAGAAAATGGACTGTTCTATCAAAACCTGGCTCATAGACTTTTAACTTTGGGAACTGTGAAAGAAGTTGCTTTTAAGTTGCCACATGTATAGTACCTTGTGAGGCAGCCCAAAGATACTCATTTCAATCCTAGGAAGTTACACATCTGGCTAGTCTGCATGATTTTCCCAGAGCAAAGGAAAAAGCCTTGAACAGAAATAACACAGCAGAATGGATGGATAGATAGAGAAGATGGTTCTTGCCATTCCCTAGTTACCAGGAGTGAGTCCATGGGGATACATGAGCCTGGGACTTTAGGCTTCCAGAGGACTCTGGAACACAGCAGAGAAAAATACCATAAGGTCATCATCAAGATTAAAAGACTGGGACACACAAGGGATGCATTATCTACTGGGGTTGCTTAGAGACCATTTAATAGAAGAAAACTACCAGTGCTTATCAAACCTGTAATCAACAAGGGGAGCAAAATAACCCAAGCCAGCCCAGAATTTTAAATTCTTACATATTGTATTTTCATTGCTCTTTCCTTTCTGCACCATACTCAGGAGCTTATAGCAGTGAAGGAGGGGTGCATAAGTATATCAGAGTCATGTGAATCCAGTAATAGGGTGGAAGCTTCTACCAGGTAGAGAAGGAAAGGGAGAGATTTATTTCAGATAGACATTTGAGGTGTTCAAGTTAAAAGGGCTGAGTCTTAATGTTAAAAATAAAACATCTCTTGTTATAATATAGAGATTAAGCAGTGCGGGGGAGATAGAGTTATTATGATAGAAACCAGCTACCCTAAGAAAAAGAAATCAATTATATACTAGTTTTTTAGAAGAAACAATAAAGCTTTTGTGTTTATAATCCAACAGGCCATGACCTCAGAGTAAACAGTAATTATAATAGCAATAGCAGTAATAGTCTAGTAAGAAGTATGGTATCTTTGTATTTCATCAACAAAGTGTTCCTAATCTACAGGGAATGGAAGGCTTTCCTCTCTATTCCACTGCAGGCAACACTGCCCTTGATCATCACAAAGAACAAGGAATTGTTGGTGAGTGACGGATTCCAAGGGATCAGCTCTGAGCATTTGGCAAGGCCGATAGGCATCAAAATGATGAATACTTTAGGAAGTGAATGGTGGAGGTTGGGAGGTCTCTGGGGAGCCTTGTGCCTTGAAATTCAATCAATTTCTTTGGGGAGTAATTCATTAGGAAATGAGAAAGCAAATGTTCTGTCAAGAGGAAGCTTTGGAATCTATTACTGGGTTTTAATCAGCAGGCTTGCTTTTCCATTAAGAAACAAGAGAAAACGTTTTTTCTGGCCAGACAACTCTTTCAACAGGAGCCTTTGCTGGATTTCAATAAGGCAAAGTATTTAGAGGCCGAACAGTTGCTCCTTCTCTAGAGGTTTGCAGAATTTCTGAGTCAGGAAAATAGGAAGCAGTTTTGATAATTACCAAAGAAAGTTACTGACCTCCATCAGTTACCATGTCTTATGTTTGAAAGCTAGACGTGTGACCCTGTGAGAAGAGCTCCACCTCTTTGACCTTTAATAGCACAGGCTAAGTTCAAAATCACATGAACATAGAGAGAGGAGATTTCAAAATGTGTAGGTTTTGAGTATGTGCTAAACCTGAGAATACTAACACCCAGGGTCTTAAAGGGCTTCGTATTTAAATCATAGTCTGTTAAAAGTATGCTTTCCTTGGACAGGTATTTGGTTATTCTTCATCTTTGCAATGACTGCATAAGATAAGTCAATGTTTTACTGTTGTTTGTTTGTTTGTTTGTATGTTGCTAAGAATGAGCTATATCTGACTGGGGGATCTTAAGGTTGAGTAAGCTGTTCCTGCCCCTCACTGGTTGAAGCTATTGGGAGAGCAGACCTTGCACTTTGCCTGTTGAGGGAACACAGGCAAGTCAGTCCTAAGGGTGAGAGTGTGGGAGAGCTGCCCCCGACAAACTCATCTGCCATGAGGGGGCATCAGTGCAGGGTGAATCTGCCCTTCCCCACCCCTCACCACTGGTAGTAGTCAGAAGAGCTGGCCTGAAGGCATGAGAGTGGGAGGGCTAGCCTTGCCTCTTCAGTGGCTGTAGCACACAAGAGATTGGGCCTTGCACCTTGCCTAAGCAACACAGTGGAGCTGGCCCTGATGTTGAAGGCACAGGTGAGCTAACCCCTATAATGTGAGAGTGGAAGTGTTGGCCCAGCCCATCACAGGCTGAAGCACTTGGAATGTGGGCCCTGTGCCTTGATTATGTAGTGCAATGTAGCTGGCTTTGAGCCATAGGTATGGATGAGAGGACCAGAAGGGCATGAAATCAGGAGAGCTGCCCTATCTCCTGCCAGTGACAGCTTTGGGTGTCCTAGCTGAAGCAGAGCTGGAGAGCTTGCCCTGGTGGTGCAAAGAAGTGAGAGATAGCTGGCTGACCAGCTCAGCTACCACAGAGGCCCAGATTTAGAGGTATAAGTTGGCCTCCCCCAAAATCTATATTATCCTTGAACAGTTGGGACTTGTGCAAGAACTGATCTTGTTGATGCAAATCTGAAGTATCCCAATGACACAGAGCAACAACAGGACAACCCAGAGGTCTAGTGAGGATCCACTATTGATGGTGTCGTAGTAGGGAGAGATCTTTAACCAGACCAATGACTCACTGTAATGAACATCTGCAAGTTAAGATGTGTGAACAGAGGGTTGACTATGGGACACACTGTGACATGCTACAGCTTCCATGAGGAGTTTTCTTTGCTTTTTTTGTTGCTATTCTTTGTTTGGCTGTTTGTTTGTTGTGTTGTTTTTATTTTGGGGGGGGAATTACAAGGGTTAAGGGTAAATACAGGGAACTGAGATACTTAATGGGAAACTCACAACGAATCAATAAAAATTTTCCAAAAATGTACTATATCAAACACTTAGTGAGAAGGTATTACTAAGTAGCACAGCCGGAGACAGAGCCAGAGCCAGCATTTCTCAGTACAACCTCGGGGCTTGATCTCTGCCTTGTTTCATTTTTGCTTTCACCAAAACATCAAACAAGTCAAAAATAAATAAACCAACCAACAGACTTTCAATAAAGTTGAAAGTCCATCAGGGCAGACATCGGACTTCTCAAACAGCAAAAGGAAGCACATTTCAGCCCCCATCTGAGGAACAAAAGAGGAAGAGTACCTTTAAGATAGGACAGGGTTTTTCATTTGTATTTTGTTGCTCCATTGCTGTCTCTAGCTTCATAGTGCACAGTGTGTGTGTGTGTGTGTGTGTGTGTGTGTGTGTGTGTATGTGTCTGTATGGTATCCTAGTGAGAGGAGAAGAAGTTACAGCACCAAAAGTGTATCATTATGGATGACACATTTTTTATTTATAAGCTGGAAGGGCATTGTACCAAAAGTAAGTGTTTGATGCAAATATTGCTGAAGAAGTATATATGACATTAGAAGGTAAACCTGGTGATGTAGCTTGCCCTCTTGTGTCACATATACGTGGCCTGCTTTCAGATGTTCTGTATATTGAGCCCAGGAGAAACCAAACAAATAGCAGAAAATCATATATTGTATACCGGTCACTATGATTAGTTTATAAATCATGCCACTTCTAGGACTTTCTAACTATTATGTAGCTATGTAGTGCCACATGTAGGTGTTACATTCTGATTAATGTCAAGCAGAGTTCAACCATGAGGAGAAGGTGATAAACATATAGCAGACACTTTTTGTACTTACTTAATCAACCCCAATACTTCCTCAGCCTCAGCATTTCCCAAAACACATAAAACTCACATATGGCCAACAGAAAACTCACAGGCTCAACACCCAGAGGAAGCTCCACTGCCAGGCGCTCTAACATGCCCAGGATCAGAGGTGAGGACACAATATCTGTCCCAACACTGGGAGTAACTGGGACCAGCAGGACCCAGACACAAAGGAACTCCACCAGCCCAGTGGTTCAAGTTACTTCTGGTCTGTCTGGGCCAGCTGGGCCCTGAACAGACCTTGGGCACAAACCCTGCAGCCAGTCCCATAATACCCAGAGGAAGCCCCACTCACAGGTACTCTAACAAACCCAGGATCACAGCATCCCAGAATCACAGGATCATAGAGACAGATTGACTCTGAGGAGTTCTAACACAACCATGATCACAGGAAGGACAGGCTCCAGTCAGATTTAGCAAGGGCAGGTAGCACTAGAGATAACCAGATGGTACAGGGCAAGTGTAAGAATATAAGCAACACAAACCAAGGTTACTTGGCATCATCAGAACCCAGTACTCCCACCATAGCAAGTCCTGGACACACCATCATATTGGAAAAGCAAGATTCATATATAAAATCACTTCTTATGATGATGATACAGGACTTTAAGAAAGACATAAATCACACCCTCAAAGAAACAAGAGAACACAGGTAAACAGCTAGAAACCCTTAAACAGGAAACACGAAAATCCCTTAAAGAACTGCAAGAAAACACAAACAGGTGAAGGAAATTAACAAAACCATCCAAAATCTAAAAATGGAAATAGAAATAATAAAGATATCAGAAAGAGAGACAACCCTGGTGATAGAAAACCTAGGAAAGAAATCAGGAGTCATAGATGCAAGCATCACCAACAGAATGCAAGAGATAGGAGAGAGAATCTCAGCGGCAGAAGACACCTTAGAAAACATTGACACAACAGTCAAAGAAAATGCAATAAGCAAAAAGCTCCTAACCCAAAACATCCAGGAAATCCAGGACACAATGAGAAGACCAAACATAAGGATAATAGGTATAGAAGAGAGTGAAGACTCCCAATGTAATGGGCCAGTAAATATCTTCAACAAAATTATAGAAGAAAACTTCTCTATCCTAAAGAAAGAGATACCCATGAATATACAAGAAGCCTATAGAACTCCAAATAGACTGAACCAGAAAAGAAATTCTTCCTGTCAAATAATAATCAAAACACCAAATGCACTAAACAAAGAAAGAATTTTAAAAGCAGTGAGGGAAAAAGGTCA
>NW_022196897.1:81345582-81360172 GCF_008632895.1 Mastomys coucha | reverse complement strand
GGCAGGCCTATCAGAATTATACCAGACTTCTCACCAGAGACTATGAAAACTAGAAGATCCTGGGCAGAAGTCATACAGACCCTAGGAGAACCCAAATGCCATCCCAGGCTACTATACCCAGCAAAACTATCAATTGCCATAGATGGAGAAAACAAGATACTCTGTGAAAAAAATGAAATTTACACAATATCTTTCCACAAATCCAGACCTACAAAGGATAATAGATGGAAAACACCAACATAAGGAGCAAAATTACACCATAGAAGAAGCAAGAAGGTAATCTTTCAACAAACCCACACAAACCTAATTACACCTCTTAAAACAGGAAGTAACAATTACTTTTTCTTAATATCTTTCTATGAAAATTAATATTACCAACATATCCTAATCTATTGAAATCCAAAAATATGAGGAATTAGAAATGTGTTGATTATCATCAAATGGTCCCTCTAATTTGGTAATTGGAGAAATAGGTCCAATATTGCACAATCCATATACACTTTCTGCTTGTTTGTACATAGCAGTGTCTTGCTGTGTACAACATAATGGTCTTGAAATCTTTCTTCTTCTATCACAGCCTCTCTATTAGTAGTGTTGTTTATTTGATGTTTTTACACTATACTATGGTTTCAGGACAGCTTACATATTTCAAAAGTATTTATACAGCCAAAAGAAACATAGATAATTAAATTGGGAGGTGGCTTGTAAGAGAACAACAAAGAGTAAAACTGAATGCTTTGCTTGACGTTTGTAACTCTTGTATCAAGTTTAAAGAAGAGGACTTTATAAGTTACTCTTTCTCTGAGATGAATGCTTTTCCAAATTATCACAATGAACCAGATTCTTAACCCTCACCTAACGTCTGTGCCACACTCCAAGCAGAACCATTGTTCACCGAAACAGTTGGTGAATGACTTTATGGTTAGACCATCTTAATACACACACCATTTCTTAAATGAAGGTAACCTGTTCTCTGTGCACTAAGAATAAAGTCACTCATTCAAGTCAAATAGCTTTGACCATAGCAGGAAGTCTGTATCAAAAACTCATGCCTACAATTCATTCGTTGGTGTCAACTCTCAGCTTAGCTACGATGGAGGTAAAATCCTTTTGTGATATGAGGATCATTGAAGTACAGCCTTATTACAATGAAATCCAATGTCTAAAAATTGTTCTTATTTTGGGCTTATACCACAGTAAAAGCTAAGATTTTATGCACTAAGAAATACAGAACAAACAAACAAAAAGACTTTATATATTTATGTTCATTTAACAAAATACTAGTAGTATGTATTATTTTAAAATGTACAGTTAATATGTTTGGAGTTATTTAAAATTTATATTGAGAAAAACATATGTATTTTCAATTTTGCTGTAGACAAGCATCTACATAAGACTGTTAAATTGATTGTTGTTTTATATCAAACAACTTTTATAATACTCATTTTTATTGTTATAATATTTTATAAATTTTAAAGAATATGATGAAAAAGGTATTGTAGGTATTGAAGGGGGGTCTCTGGGAAGAGTTGGGGTACAAAAGGGAAACAATGATGTGGTTTAATTCTATTTACTTAAAATATGTTTTTAAATGTTAACAAATTCAGATAACTTGAAATCATGTATCTTTTCCCATCATAATGCAATAAAACTTAAATCAATAAAAATAAAAACTCACAGGCTTCTTCCATACCACCAGCGTTGAGGAAGCACGTATCTTAGGCAGCTGAGTTCAGTCTGTGTTGCTCCAGACCCCTTTTGGTATCACTCTTTCTGTCTCCTATGTCTACAACCCTAAAAACAAATAAACTATCATTTTTGTTTCAAGAGTTTGTTTATAATTATAACCTTTTTCTGCCCATACATTTATATAAATATGTAAATATTTTAAATGACTACAGCTAAATGGATGATAGCTGCTATAAGAATTGGAATTTATTACAGTTTAAGTTTCCATTTAATTTTTAATGTATGCATGTGTATTTGTCTCAGTGTGTGTCCACATAAGTACGGTTGCCTATGGATATCAAAAGAGGCTTTCAGTCACTGGCTGCTGGAGTTACAGTTGGCTGTGATCCACTCAATATGGGTTCTGGGAACCAACGTGAAATATTCTTTTGAAAGCAAAGTATACACTTAACTACTAAACAGTCTTTCTAATTCTTGAGAAATTATTCAACAAGTTATGAGTTTAATCAAAACTGATGACTAATTTAATCCTGGGTCTTTCTTTCAGAACCCAAAGTATGGTACAGTGTACAAGCATTGTGAATGAACTTCTGAAATCAGTGTTCTGGAACCACATGCTTTGTGTCCAGAGGAATTAGCAAACTGAAAATGCTTGGATTCTAATTATGAATCCTTAAAACACTTCAGTAGAGTAGAATGATTACTCCATTGTATTATTTTATGCTTGAGGGTTCAAGGAAACAGGGGGATAAGTCATCTCATTTATATAAATGCAAAATTAGAGTTCTCCATTGGACTTTATAATTTTCAGTATCCTTTCTGAGAATAAAAGCAAACATTTAAATTTGTATGTGCCATAAAAGTGAAACATACAAACATATTTGAAGATATGTATATTTTATGTACATAAATATATGCATATTATATCTTTCCACATAAATAGAAGTAAATTGGACATATATAGATATCTGCGTGTATCCTTTCTGGCTACTAGAAATGATAAAAAAAAATTTGTTTCAGCAATACTGCTTATTTGCATGTTCAAAAAAGAAAATGAAAGTTCTAAATGAATATGTGGGGAATTGTAAATAATCAGATAGATGAAAATTAACACAATGAGGTTACATTCCATTGCTATCACACAGAAAAACTGTTTTAAGAATAGGTTATAGATGCCAGAGCTGATGAGGTAGCAGTACACCTTAGAAAATCAATGTCTGGTATGAATCCAATTTAGATCCATCTATTTTAAAAGCAATAAATCAATGTAGGAGAGAAGTTAAGAGAGTTCACTAAGCCAAGCTCAGAAATTGCTCCAGGGAAGACATTTGGTATTAGAGAACCAGTTGGTATGCTTCCTTTGGGGAAGACAGCTCTTCCACTCTCAGCACTCCTCAGCTGAATACAGTGCTTTGTGTAGACTGAGAAGGTTGTTTTTGTGTACTTAGGAGGATGTAAATAAACATATACACACACACAGAGAGAGGAGAGAAAGAGAGAGAGAGAGAGAGAGAGAGACAGACAGACAGACAGACAGATAGACAGACAGACAGACAGACAGAGACAAAGAGAGAGAACCAGCAATAGGGGGAAAAGGCCATGATTTTGAAAGGAAGGAAAGAAAGATCACCAATGGAATGTTTGGAAGAAGGAATAAGAAAGGAGAAATAATGTAATTGTATTATAATCTCAAAAATAAAAGAAATAATTTAATACAAAGAGATAGCTGGGTTCCTATGAGGGATGGATGATTATGGTGCTTCTCATGGAACCCTGAATTAGTTCTTGTCAGAATGTGTTGTAACTAATGAGACTCCTAGCCTTCAGTTTCCTGTCTCCCATCATATGCCTTTCTCCTAGACATTTTCACCATCAGCCTTTAGTCTGGAAGTGACTGAGCCATCAGGACTCTTGTACAAGGTAGTGTTTCTGTGTTTGAAACTTTGACTTTTAAAATTGCTAACTATACAGGACTACTTTGTTTGTCTAAGTTCAAACAGTTAGTGATAGAAACAGAATTGGGATGACACACTGTGATGGGACTGCTCATTGGCATTGATATATTAAAGTTATGTGGATGCTGGGGAAGGAAAGTCACTTTATCTTTGGGAAGTTGGCATGGGTAGTTGCTGATGACTCAGTGTTAACCTTGAATACACTGGCAGCGCTCACAGAATTTAAAGAGTTAAAAATCAGAAGAAATAAATAAAATAAAATAAAATGTGATGTCTCAGCATCTATACGTTTTTGTCACCAATTCTGGTGATCTGAGTTCTATCATAGGGATGCTTTACTAGAAGGAGAGAACCAAATAATGGGAAAATTATCCTCTGACTTCCACATGCTCCATAGCACATGTATATTGCACTGTATCACAAGCATGCACATATACACGCACACACACACACAATTGTAAATATTACAATACTTTGTAAATAAATATGGATAATAAAATTGAAAGTCAGATTATGAAACCTAATGTTTGTATTGAAAACACCTGAAAACATATATTGCCCAACATTGCAAGCAAGCAGGAATGGCAAACCTTTAAAGCAAATGAATTTAAAATGCAAACATAGGCTAAAAGAGAAGAGCTGGTTGATAGGAAAAGCTGTGATCATGTCCTGGATGCAGACATTTTTGCTTCTACAAAAATTCCTGCTTGGCATCATTTTCATTGTTCCTCTCTTAGCTGTAAACACACATCAAAGATATGTTTAATTTTATTTTTTCTTATTTTTTCCACTTAACAAGGTTGATTGCCAATAATTTCTTTCCCTCAGTGGAGTATGTCGAAGGTAAAGAGTTCAATTCATGACTGCTATGTCCATGGTACATGTGCACAAATGACTTTTATGCTCTGAGCATTAGTTTCCTCTTATAAAATATTGAAATAATCTTTTCTCATAGGTGTGGAAAGTTCTTGAAATAGTCTTTATCACATAGCAAAGATTCTATCTAACACATAGTAAATGTTTGAGAGTATATATATATATATCTTTTCCAACATTGTGTCAACAACTAACTTTAGTTCACATAAATACTACATAGAATGTGTGTTTAATGTCAGAATGCCTAAATAAAATGTGAAAAGCAAAGACAAAAGCTGTGAAACATACTTCTGATGAAAATGTTTCCACTTGGGGCTTTGCTGAGACAACAGATTTTTGTGAGTCCAATTTTTTCCATCCATTTCAGGTACTTTGCATTTTGCAGCATAGAATGTGTTACAGAAGAAATGCATTTATAAGATTAGACTCTGGTGTGTGTTTACAACTGAAAAAGTAACACTGAAAAAGATATGTCAAACAGACTTTTCTAGAAGACAAAACATTGAAATAGCTGGTAAATGATCTCTTCATCACTTCCTGTCTTATATCTCTAGGTTTGCATTCAGACATTGTCTTCTGAAAATGTTAATCCTCCCTGCTCCATCCTTACCCAGCTCCATCAAACACACAGCAGTTTACTCTTCATTTTTTCCCTGGGGAGGTCTGGCCTATTTCATGTGGGCAGAGTCCACACAGGATCCAAAGCTTCCCGCTGTTCCATGGACTATAGAGAGTGTCTAATACAAAGGTCCACAGAGACAGCCTTTAGATTTTCAAATATAGAGTTTTAAACTTGAAAGGTTTGCACATTTGGTCTAGGAGAGCATAACAATAGCTCCCGATGCTGTTACTCTTTTCAATATAACCATACTTGAAAGGAATTCAGTTTCTTTATCACAAAAGTATCCCAAGGACCCAAAGTCCTCAGCATTCACATCTTAGAAAGATTCCCCATGAGCTGAGCCACTGTAGTTTCTTTTGAACATTCCATCATTGCCTCTCAGCCTATCTGGATCAGGGTTGGATGGAGGACAATCTTTCTAACTAAAAGTGGATAAGACTGAAAACCAGGGATTCATCTTATCCCTTCATGAAGTCCCTCAGTGCCACTTGATTCACCCAAGCAATTAAGCAACATATTGCATATAAAGCAGTTTATTGAGGTCTTCTATTCTCCAACAAGCAGATCTTCATGGAATTTCTTTATCAGGTAAATTTTATGAGCAAATCTCCACTCAAATCCCAGTAAACATTTATAGAATTTTGCAGCTGTAGATATAAAATCACAAAAAGAATCCTCTAGCTACTTATTGCTGACAGTAACTACATGACAGTTTCAGAACTAGAATCCCACTTTTGCCCTAGGGAAATATATTTTGGTTTTTTTTGTTTGCTTGTTTTGTTTTTTTTTTTGTTTTTTCGAGACAGGGTTTCTCTGTGTAGCTTTGGCTGTCCTGGAACTCACTCTGTAGACCAGGCTGGCCTTGAACTCAGAAATCCACCTGCCTCTGCCTCCCAAGTGCTGGGATTAAAGGCGTGCGCCACCACTGCCCGGCTAGGGAAATATATTTTCAAAGAACAATTTTTTCTAAACATATTTACAGATATGTATGAACTAATTACTAATTAGCATTCCAAAAATATGTCTACAAAAAAATCCATTGAATTCTTACCCTGTGCATCATTCACTCATTCATTTCCTCACTCATTCATGCAACAAGACAGTGTCTTCTATTCCAGGAACTAGTCTTGTGAATAGAAAAAAAGTCACACAAACAAAGTAGTATTAATCTATAGCTTTGCAAAGATTCCATTCTTGAAGAAAAAGAAAACATAAACAAAACCATAAGTATATGGTCTTTTAAAAGTTGATAAGTACAAGTGAAAAAAATTAGAGCAGAATGGGTCCTAGAGATAGGGAGTCCTGTGGTGGTATGTGTGTATGAAATAAAAGGAGAGAATGTACACCTTACGGTTGAGCTTTTTTATAAGCATTTGACATAGATGAGAGATCAAAGTCTCTTTTGTTTTAGAGAAAGTGATATCTGGGTCTAAATGATGCCCCCTAAAGTTGGCATATGAAGGGTCTGTTAATTTTTCCAATTGTGTTTCTTTTAGTTTGTTATCCTTGAGTATATTTGGCCAACAGACATCTTGTACTGTATGACTACAAGAAATTTTACTGTTTTGTGACTATTTATACTGACATTAGATGGTGCTGAGAAGATTAAATTGTTAATGTTAATGATGATATTAATGTATAATAATGGTTATGATGATGATTATAGTGGTAGTATTGATGACAACATTGAAGGTGATGCTGATGATAATCCATAACCTTGCATCAAAACTTAGATCAATATACTCACTAAATTCTCATCATAATTTTTTATGTTAAGTATATATTGATCAATGAGGTAAAAATTATAGCCCCTCTTTCTAATCCTGGCTAGAATTAGAGAATTGAAGAACTTAGATATGGTTTTTATCCAAGGCCCCAATGTTCCCACACTGGAGGCTTTGTCCTCTGTGTGACAGTGTTAAAAGAGGCATTCTCTAGGTAGAGCTGAGTAAGAGGCAGTAAGTGATGTGGGGTGCTGCCATTTGAAAAGACTGAATGTTCTCATGAAACTTTGGTTAGTTTCTGTGAGTACTGTTACAAAACAAATGAGTCTGGTACCAGAGTCCCTCTAGTCTTCTGTATCATCCTATGGTTACTTTAGCATGCTTTCTTACAACTTATATAAGGATTTTAGTGAGCTGAGATTATGTCATTTGGACTTCCAGTTATCAAAACTCTAGCTAAACATATCTCTTGTCTTTATCTACTACACAAGTTCAGAGATTCCATTTTAACAATGAGAAACTAAGTCTAGTAGACAGAACACACATCCATCCTTTTAAGGACCTCCTAAGACATAGGGAATTCAGAGCTTGCTGCCTGTTCCTTTTAGGTATCAGTGGACAGAAGCAGCAATTAAAAAGGTAAGCTCTGCCTTATTCAAAGGGGCAGCACTTTGATAGGACAGCAGAGTAACATCCTAAAATATTTTTATATCTCATCTCCAGGTAGCAGGTTGTACAGTTATGTGTTACTGTGAAAAATGGAATCTACTTGCTATTGTCCCCTTCCCGTTAAAGTTAATCCAATTGAGAAGGTCAATTACCTGGCTAAAGGAACATCCTTCAGGGAGGTAAAGTAATCTTAAAGAGAGAAAAGCAATAATTATCCTTCAACTGAAATATCATACTTTTACTACCAGAATTCTGTCCCCCTAGGTTCATCAGTTCAGAGTGTCCATGAGCTTCTGTGGAGTTTGTCTATTCTGCTGACTATTGATTCAGAAAACCATAGCTTTTTCTGTCTTCTTTTCTTCTTTTTCTTTCACATGTTGGCTAGAACATAGCTAAGCTTCCTCTGATACTTTGAGGAAGATTGTTTATTTGTTCGTTTGTTCAGTTTTATTTTGTTTTGCTCCTTTTTGAATGCTCTTCTTCCTACCATACAACTGCCTTTCTATCATACGGCTGACCTCTCAGCCACTCAACTCAGGTGCTATGGCCTTTTTTTTTCTCTTTCCTTTCTTTGCCTTCCTCCTCAACCCAACACAAACGTTTACAGCTTGCTGCTCAGGGCTTTTTGTTTGGTTGGTTTTTTTTTCAATGCAAATACTATTATCTTCCATCTTCCTTTGGGTCTGTTCTTAAATCATTTTATTAAGAAGAATGAGAAGCGTAAGAGGAGACTTCTATTTCCAAGTAACATATATCAACATTTTCATGACTCCCCCAAATTTCTAGTAACTGAAGGGAAGGGGAGCAATGTCAGTCAATCATTATGGAGCATACTCTTGACGATATTGTCATCTTTATGGAACATGTGATATCAACCTTGCTCTTGAGAACATTCTGTCTTCATTCTATCTATGTATGCATGAGCTTAGGTAGTTCTTGAAATTCCAAGTCTAGTTAGTTTCTTCTGGAATCAGCCTTGTATGCTTGCAGATACTTTCAGGGACCAATGGGCCAAGTTAGGAGTTAACACAAAACAAACCATTAGCAGGGTATATTTCACACAATATTAATGACATGTACATTTTTCATCCTATGGTATGGAATATGTGTGTGTTTTAGACTATGAAATACACCTATCTATGCCTTCTGTCCCCTGTCACAAACACCTTCCCCAAATATATGTTTCTGAAATTTCCAGTTGTCTTCCTTAGTAACAAAAATATAAAGGCAGGCATTAGAACATCTACTTCCAGAGGGACAGGAGCTTCTCAAAACTAACAGGGGCTGATGAAAAAATGTAGATTTCAAAACTAGAGAAATGCATCAGTGGCCAAAGTGCTGGCTGTGCAATCACGAGCATGTTTGAATATTCAGAACCCATGTAAAAACTGAAGATGGTAGCTCAGATACTTGTAATCCCAGGATTATTATGGGAAGATGGGAGGCAGGTAGAACAGAATCCTATTGGTCCTGAGACAGCTAACATGAAGTAGGCAATGAAGGACTGGAGGGGATATGTATCAAGCTAAGTAAAGCAAGGAGCAGTAACTGAAGTTTTCCTCTGAACCTCATCCTCCCCAAAAAATACAGCAAAGAAAAAAAAAAGTAAAAGAAAATGCACACACAAATTTCTAGCCCCTCGCCCTAAAGTCCTAGTTAGCACATATCATTTGAGGTCAAATAATTTACATTTCCACAAAGGACCTAGGCAAAGCTAAGCTATGTCCTGACAGCAAATTTAAGACAATGACCATATGAGTGCTAAGAATCACAGCTCCTTGTCAGTTCTCACTGCTTCCACATCAAAGATGTTCACTTCTTATTCTTGACTTGCTGCTTTTTTCTGTGCCCATGATAATATACTAAAAACTGTATTTCATTGTCTATTCACAGATAACTCTATCAATTATGTTTGTTTCCTAGTAAGTAATGCATTAGTGGCATATTACATTAGTTTTCTTCTTTTCATCCTCACAGAAAACCAGCAATGGGTCTGTTGGTCAGTACTAGTGTCAAATTCAAGAACCTCCTGAGAGGCTCTGATAGTGTCTGACTAATACAGAAGTAGGGGCTCAGAGCCATCCCTTGGACTGAGCACAGGGTTCCTAATGAAGGAGCTAGAGAAAGGGCCCAAGGAGCTGAAGGGGTTTGCAGCCTCTTAGGAGGAACAACAATATGAACTAACTAGTACCCTCAGAGCTCCCAGGGACTAAATCACCAACGAAAGAGTACACATGGTGGGACTCATGGCTCCAGCTGCATATGTAGAAGAGGATGGCCTTGTTGGTCATCAATGGGAGGAGAGGCCCTTGGTCCTATGAAGGCTCTCTGCACCAGTGTAGGGGAATGCCAGGGCCAGAAAGCAGGAGAGGATGGGTTGGTAAGCAGGGGGAGGAGGGAGGGAATAGGGTTTTTTTTTTTCCAGAGGGGAAACTGGGAAAGGGGAAATCATTTGAAATGTAAATGAAAAAATATATAATAAAAAAAAGAATTCAACCATTAACAAAACTTGAAGAAGAGCGAAGCTTGCTTGCATTTGAATTTGTTATTTCAGAACCTCTGCTTTTCCCACTGGGATCTGCTACCCAGGTATGTTCATCTGATGAGAGAGCCTAACGGAAACATGAAGGGGTGTCCAATGAAAAGCCATGAAAGTGGTGTCTTTTAAACAAGAAAAATTGTCAATTAAATGACTGATTCCATTTCTTTCCTCTTTCTGCTAAGAATGTATCTTATTGCTAAAAGTCTACATTTCAGGCAATGTTAACAGAAGAAATGACCCCTCAACATCCCTGAAGCCACCGAAACTCTCTCTGTAGCATCTAAGGCCCTTGCCTGAAATTTAGTTTTAGCATCAACTGCATTTTCACCCCTAGAATGAAGCTGAAAGACCACCAAGGCAGCTGTTGTGGCCCCAGGAATGATGGTGTCAGCAGCCCCACCTGCAGGAGAGTGGAAGCGCGTACCTCCTTCTGTGCAGCCTGCCTAGTCCCCAGCAGCATGTGCTGGTTGTCATGGTGACAAGGACACTGTTGTTACAGGTGTCTTATTGTGACTGAGACATATGAGACTCAGATGATGAGGGGAATTAAAGAGGACTTGCAGCCAGCTCAGTAGAGCCAGCAGGAGGGCTCTGAATCTTGCAGTTCCCTAAGCAGTACTTAGAGAATTGAGAGGGCCTGGGGAGTACAGGAATCTGAGTCAGAATGTCTAGAGAGACCCCCCATGTTGGTTTGCTCAGCTGGAAGCTTAAAGAGATTGTATGTACGTGTCTAGCTCAAAATTGTCATTGGCGATTAGAAAAAACTATTTCCTAAACTCAGAATATGTATATGTGTGTGTGTATACATATATATACTCATTTTTTTATTATTTTACTGGCAAGTCTTATAAATATGCAGGAAATTGTACACATGAGTTCACAGTCTAAAGAGAATCCACACAGGCTTACTCTGTAAATTCATGTGAACTTCAAAGAATTAGAAGAGATACTCCATACAGCCTCCATCATTTGAGTGTGTGTTAGATTGTTAGATGATTTTCCCTGAAGAGTAGTTTTCATTTCTCAAGTAATGAACAGTTATATACCCTGTCCTTCTAATAGATTGTCAGAGTGGTTTACAGAGTTAAAAAAAATGTAAGTAAAATGTCGCTTTACCAGGTTATACACAGAGGGGTTCCCAGAGTCCCATCTTCTTCTGTACCCTGATAAGTTGTCTATTTGCTCCCTTCATCACTTCATTACTTCTTTCAACCACATTGTCACATCATTAATATTTGGTACAGAAAATTAAATAAAAAAACATGAAAGAAAACCAAATCATGAAATACTCAAAATGATTACAGTTCTTTTGAAAAAGATTTTCTCATAGAATCCAGACATTAGTATTTGGATGCAAATGTGACTATCTACTTTAGATCAATGATAGAAGAAGATGATGGTGATGAGGTTGAGGAGGAGAATGATGATGATGATAATGATGATGACCATGATGATAAACAGGGGCAGAGATATGTAATAGACAAAAGGCTGATTATAGAATAGATGATTGTTATATAGTAAGAAAGATGATAGGCAGATGATACATATGTCGATAAATAATAGATCAATATGTGATGGGTTAATAAGTTTTATATTAATAGATGATGGAGAGATAATAGAAGATATGTAAACAAAATTGGTAAACAGACAATAGAGGATAAATATTGAACTTCAAAGCTATTAAGGAACATATCCTAAACCAGAAATAGAATTTGGATTCTAATCTATGATTTTTTTTCCTATTATGTGCTGCTTTTTGCCATCTCTTGAGGAAAAACAAAAATAAAAACAATTTCCAAACTGTGTCTTTTCACTTCCAATAATTTTTACTCTCATTGACAAGAAAGAAACATGTCTTTTTAAATGCCACATTTCATAGCTCTTGTGGCATATTTCATTATTAATAGTAAACAAAGTTTCTTGAATGATTTTACTCTGTTATGTGTAAGTAATTTTATAGCCTTCTAAGATAGATTATAGGCTAGATGTTCATTAATACTAAAGATATGCAGGTTTTGAGAGATGGCTTAGAAATTAAAAACACCAGCTACTGTCCCAGAAGACCCAGGTTAAATACCCAGCCCCCACCACAGTTGGTAACAACTGATTGAAATTCGGTTCCAGTGGATCAGATGCACTCATCAGGCCTTCTTGGCACAAATAACTGCACATATATTATGTACAGATATATGCAGACAAACACCCATACATACAAAGTACAAATAAAATTCTTTAAAACTAAGACTTAGAAATTTAGAGTTGAGATTATTTGCCCACTTATCAGTGTCTTAAAATTTGACCCTAGTTCTCAATACTCACTTATAACATTAAACTATAGGTGAAGGGGATTGAAAATTATCTGGAAAAACAGAGGAAAAAAAATGTTTTGTTTCAGTTTAGTTTTTGCTGGTTGGTTCCCATGGAAATACACCTATACCATGGAAACAGGAACATTTTAAGAAACTGAAAACACTTCTTATGCCATTTCTCTCTCTCTCTCTCTCTCTCTCTCTCTCTCTCTCTCTCTCTCTCTCTCTCTGTCTTGTTATCTCTCTCACTCTCGCTCTCTCTCTCTCTCTGTATGTGTGTGTCTGTGTGTGTGTGTGTGTGCATTTCAATTTCTAAAATACTTTCAGTACCTATCTGATGGATAAAAATATGGTTAGATATATAGGCAACCAAAGTTTGCAAACAAAAGGACTTTCACAATAGCACTCTTCCCATGGTGCAGTTGAATAGAGATCAGTGCATTTAATATTCATTTCAGACTAATTAGCTAAAGCTGAGATCCCATGAGCACAAAGAGCCAAGAGAAGGGACAATTCAGGATATCTTTATCTAGTTTCTCTTTAAATGCTAATAGCTTTGAGATTATTCTATTAACAGGCAGATCCAGGAAAAGAATGAAGGCCTCTTTCATTTAATAAAGGGATCACCAAATGGATTGGAAGGTTTGTAACAGTCTAAGTAATTATCTATTCATTTAGGTCAACTAGCTGTGGGCATCAGAAAAACATACCTAAGGAGCACCCAATCTATGTACATGCTGCATTCCTCCCTGGAACATACTGAGCTTCTACATGCCTAGTGAAAGTCTGCTCTGCTCTGTGTCATGGAGTAAAAATTTTACTTCCATCATATTCTCAAGTCAAGCATCTATCACATGATAAATGAAAGTCATGTTCTAACACAAATATTACTACCTAGACAGAGTGCTTGGGGAGAAGAGAACAAAAAGAGCCTTAGTACAGCTTAAGGTCCGGGATTGTGATTCCACCAGAGGTTCCTTTATTGTTGAGAATAGTTTTGGCTATCCTGGGTCTTTTGTTGTTCCAGATGAATCTGCCAATTGCTCTTTCTAAGTCTGTGAAGAATTGAGTTGGAATTTTGATGAAGATTGCATTGAATCTGTAGATTGCCTTCGGTAAGATGGCCACTTTTATATTAATCCTGCCAATCCATGAGCATGGGAGATCTTTCCATCTTCTGAGATCTTCTTCAATTTCCTTCTTCAGAGACTTGAAGTTCTTGTCAAACAGATCTTTTACTTGCTTAGTTAGAGTTACACCGAGGTATTTCATATTATTTGTAATTGTTGTGAAGGGTGTTCTTTCCCTAATTTCTTTCTCTGCCTGTTTATCCTTTGTGTATAGGAAGGCTTCTGATTTGCTTGAGTTAATTTTATATCCAGCTACTTTGCTGAAGTTGTTTATCAGGTTTAGGAGCTCTTTGGTGGAATTTTTGGGGTCACTTAAGTATGCTATCATATCATCAGCAAATAGTGATAATTTGACTTCTTTCTTTCCAATTCATATCCCTTAGATCTCCATTGTTGCCTAATTGCTCTGGCTAGGACTTCAAGTACAATATTGAATAGGTAGGGAGAGAGTGGGCAGCCTTGTCTAGTCCCTGATTTTAGTGGGATTGCTTCAAGTTTCTCTCCATTTCATTTGATGTTGGCCACTGGTTTTCTGTATATTGTTTTTATTATGTTCAAATATGAGCCTTGAATTCCTGATCTTTCCAAGACTTTTATCATGAAGGGATGTTGGATTTTGTCAAATGCTTTCTCAGCTGTACTACAGAGCAATTGTGATAAAAACGGCATGGCATTGGGACAGTGACAGGCAGGTAGATCAATGGAACTGAATTGAAGACCCAGAAATGAAAACACGCACCTATGGTCACTTAATCTTTGACAAAGGAGCCAAAAGAATCCAGTGGAAAAAAGACAGCATTTTCAACAGATGGTACTGACTCAACTGGTGGTTAACATGTAGAAAAATGCAAATTGATCCAGTCCTTTCTCCTTGTACAAAGCTCAAGTCCAAGTGGATCATGGACCTCCACATCAAAGCAGATACATTGAAACTAATAGAAGAGAAAGTGGGGAAGAACCTCGAGCAAATACGCACAGGGGAAAATTTCCTGAAGAGACCACCCAAAGCTTCTGCTCTAAGATCAAGAATTGGCAAATGGGACCTCATAAAGTTGCAAAGCTTCTGTAAGGCAA
>NW_022196897.1:81334636-81344241 GCF_008632895.1 Mastomys coucha | reverse complement strand
AAAAAAAAGAAAAAAAAAAAAAGAGCCTTAGAATAAACTAACCCTTACCTAGATGTCTTGAGTTCAAATCCAGATTTCCTGCCTAGTAATCCCTAACCTACATTTGCCAGGTTAAAGTATATATCAGTTTTACAGCATTCTCCTATTACTTTTAAGATTTGATCTTATACTAGCCTAGGCTGTATCTGACATTACCAGTATCCACTAGGACTAGCATATCACATCCATCAAATATCATAATTTTATTTATGGAGGCCATCTAACTATTCTAAGTCTTTGTCTTCTCATTTGTAACATAAGGAAAATTATAGAATCAAGCTCATAAATGTTATCACAAATGATTAAATGATATTATATATACATGAAGAGACTACCTTGTGGTAAACATGCAGTACATGTTCACAATTGTTACCTAGTCCAGTTCCAGAAGCTGGCTCTGACAAAGGCATGTGAAGAAGATCAAGGACATTGTGATTAGCTTGAGTTTGGTTGTTTAGTATTCGAGAAGAACCAATCAAAGATTATGCTAAAGAAATGGTCAGAACAACCAGTCCCACCATGTATAGTCCTTGGTTGGTGGTTGAGTCCCTGGGAGCTCTGAGGGTACTTGTTAGTTCATATTGTTGTTCGTCCTAAGGGGCTACAAACCCTTCAGCTCTTTTGGTCGCTTCTCTGATTCCTTCACTGAGGACACTGTACTCTGTTCAATGGATAGCTGTGAGCCTCTACATCTGTATTAGTCAAGTAATGTCAGAGCCTCTCAGAAGATAACTATATCAGGCTGGCTTGTCCTTCCTTCAGTCATAGAGGATTGCAAAGTCAAACATCAATGGGAGAAGAGGCCCTTGGCCCTGTGAAGGTTCTGTGCCCCAGTGTAGGGGAATGCCAGGGCCAATAAGTGGGAGAAAGTGGGGTGGCAAGCAGGGGGAGGGGAGGGGAGGCAACAGGGGTTTGTTCTTGTTGTTTGGGGGGTTGGTCTGTTTTATTTGTTTGTTTGTTTGTTTGAGGTAAAACTGGGAAAGGAGAAATCATATGACATGTAAATAAAGAAAATATCTAATAAAAAAACTTTAGAAAAAAAAGAAAAAAATGGTCAATTACATAGCTGATACTCCTGCTGGATCAGCCAGGAAATCAATCCAAAGAATACTAAAATTTTAAACAAATGAAATGACAGGAACAACACAGCAGTTGAGAAAGAAGCTGATGCATAATCACACTTCAGGAATGATGTTCATTAGGAGAAAGGGTTTCAAGAACCCAAGACCCACAATTGAGAAAGCATTAAAAAGATAGTGCATATTATATCAAGTGATAATTATACTTTGGGCCTTAAGGGGAGAGAGGATAGCATTCCTATAAAATCCTGAAGAGGAATTTCATTAGGTGGGAGAGCTTGATGTAAGAGTGAGAAAATAGCTGTCCTGGATGGGACACACATATGGTCAGTTGATCTTTAACAAAGGAGCTAAAAACATCCAGTGGAAAAAAGACAGCATTTTTAACAAATGGTGCTGGTTCAATTGGAGGTCAGCATGTAGAAAGAAGAATGCAAATTGATATATTCTTATCTTCTTGTACAAAGATCAAGTCCAAGTGCATCAAGGACCTCCACCTAAAGCAGGATACACTGAAACTAATGGAGGAGAAAGTGGGGAAAAGCCTCAAACACATGGACACAGTAGAAATTTTCCTGAACAGAACACCAATAGCTTATGCTCTAAGATCAACAATTGACAAATGAGACCTCATAAAATTGCAAAGCTTCTGTAAGGCAAAAGATACTGACAATAGAACAAAACAGCAGCCCACAGATTGGGAAAAGATCTTTACCAATCCTATATCCAACAGAGGGCTAATATCCAATATATACAAAGAACTCAAGAAGTTAGACTCCAGAGAACCAAATAACCCTATTAAAAATGGGTTACACATACACACACAAACACACACATACATACATATATATAACAAAATATGCAAGATACAAGTATTCCTGAAAGACATAGCACTATGTATGGGCAAGTCTCACAGGGATTATCCTGAAGCACAAACATATACAAATATGTACTATTTAATTTTATTTATATGAGGTCCACCATTATGGTGGATGCCAAAAGAAATTGAAACAGTAGCTGTCTCCAGCAGTATGGAATATAATAAGAGTAGGCTTCATGGTGAATAGACACTGGAAAGAAAACTCAGTTCTTGGTTAAAAGCTCTGTTCTGTCATGTAGTTCTTTTTACCATCCAAACAAGAGCCATTGTCTTCATTTTTACTGTGACCTCTGAATTATGCCACTGGCCCTGGATATATAAGTGACATTGATGCAGCCATGTGAGAACCATCCAGGAGTTGGAAATATTCTATATCTTGGCATGATATGTTTCAAATCCAAATTCATTGCTTCACGGGTATATCCTCTACTCATTATTATAAATGGAATCTCAAATTATTAGATCAATAGGTGATAGATAGATAGATAGATAGATAGATAGATAGATAGATAGATAGAGATAGACTTCCAGTACTGTAATTGAGGAGACAAAATAACTGAACCATGTTCAGAAATATTTCAATATGACATAATTATTCAATTCAGAGACTGCATGAGGTATGCAGAAATCTTTTTCTTGCCCTCATAGGCATGCTGTGCTTACCCAGGGCATAAGATTTGATTTTATCCACTGAACATAACTGCAGGAATTAGTTCTGGAAATGCAATTACCTATCTCAAGTATTTGACTCAAGGACTTGCTTCAGCCTCTAATTCTACAGCTTGCCGATGGGCTGTAAGAAATAAGCATTGTTATGTGACCTTCAGAACATGACAGATGAGTAGCAAAATAAATGATGCATTTAATAGGCTTGGATATACAGGGCATTCCCCTGCTTCAGCACTGAGGTCTTATTTATGGCCTGGTCTTAACTGAGTTTCTTTGTGTGGAAGCTGTGAAAAGCCATTATGGTCAAAACCTTTCACAGGATTTATTATTAGAATATTTTGAAATTTTCAATGTACAAAACAGAACCTGGAAACCCATTGTGTCTATTGTGTAAAATGAAAGACAGAAAAAGAAATCTACTCAAGGCATAGATTTTGTTAACGTTTGACATTGTGGAAATAAAAATGGGAAACAAGCTGTCCTTAATCTGGTTTAAGAATTCATGAGTATGTAGGGATTCACCCATGCTTTACCTAATTTTTATCTAATGGATTATTCAGTAAATGTTTATTGGGCATCTTTGTTTTCACAGAGGTATGAACACTGAGTAAATAAGGATAATACCTGAATTTCTATACTTTCAGAGGAGAGCAGATAATACTAAACCACACGCTTCATATGAGTTTATAGGGGCTAGTGGAATGGAATCTGTCAGATATGTAGTATCCCAAAAAGGAGTGGCAGAAGGTGTGGTGGAAGTCTACACCCTTCATCTCCCTCAGGGAAATGTGTGGTGGCCATGTTTATAGTGAAGCTGCCAAAATACCATGAAATTAGTTGTATGGTTGGTTATATTTGTAGCTACGTCTTCCAGACTTTCTTAGAGATTATACTTGTTTATCAACTCTGGGGAGATGGAAGTCATGATCATGGAAGCTTTTCTGAGGGAAAAAAATGGTGAAATTGGAGAAATTAAATGATTTCTTTGAATTGGGGAACCTAAGGTTCAGACCCAATTATACAAGACCATTACAGTATCCCAAGCAGGCTTCCTTTGTATCAATTGCCTCATAGGCACTTGAATCATCCTTGCAGATGATATGCCCATTATAATCTGCAGACAGAATCATTGACAGGAGAAGAGTCTTCACTTTTACTCAAATACATCTACTCTCAGGCTTAGCTGATCCACAAGGAGATTATAGTCTAACTTCACAAATTCATTTCTATTCACTTACTGGGAGATCATTTCTTCCACACCATCCCAGATTCACATTTCTATATTTAGAACATTAGTCATCAACCATGGTATGGACTGCATGGGATCTTTTATCATTCTTCACCTCAGTTTAGTTTCAAATATTCAAACAGATTCATACAGCAACTCATTATCTTTGTATTTCTAATTCATACCCATCCAACCCAGAAACAGATGCCCAAGTAACAGTCATTTCCATTCTATCATAGTCATCCTTTGAGTAACTATCATCAAGATTATTCTATCTTTATTAGAACTATTGGCCCTAGATGAATTCTTTTTAAGTTTTTATAATCTATCTTTCTAAACCTACTCACTTCCTGCCACATGAATGTAAGTACACATACTATACATCACATTTACTAACATCTATTGAGGACTTGCTGAGTATTTGATATATCACATGCATGTGTATACAAATGTGTGTATGTATGTGGTACATATTAACATATGAATTATAAAGTCTTACAAGTATGCAATACATACACATATTCTCATTTGTATTATCTTAATTCAGATCTAAGTATATAAACTTTAAATAGTTTATAAGTTTATATGTAATGCAAATAGAGAGATTTTACTGTCTATATACAATTTAATTAAAAAATAAATGTCACTCTGTAGAAGCTTATGTCATATTAGATGATTCTTTGATTTAAAATTCTTATATAAAATTGATATGTTAGAAATCTAAATGAAATAACTAACACAAAACATTTAAATAGATGAAAAATCATAGAAAGCTTTGCCCAAATAAATATGATTTAATATATTCCATGAGTACTTACCAACTCTTCCTCCATGACCACCCTTTTACTCTTTTGTATCAAGATCATTTTAATAGATATACTATCATTCCTTGTTTGACTTTTTATGTTGTGTGTGTTTTATTCAAGGCTAAAGATTGTAACATAAAATGTTGGGTTTTTGTATGCAAATAGAAAGAAAGAAAAGATCCAGAAAGAATAGAAAAAAATTAAAGGTATGAGTACTGAAAATGCTGAGATCTGGGAAATAATACTTGAGAAGGGATGGTGGGATGTTACAGAACTTAGAAGGAGTCCCTCATGAAATTCAGGGGAAGTAATTAAGAAACTGGATTTTTTTTCAGGCAGTGACAAATCAAACAAGCAAATAAACCAAAACCAGCCAAGAATATGTCAAGTCCAGGGCTGTTTTAGCATTATTCTGTACAGTCTTTGAAATGGCAGCAGTTGACTGTTTCACACATAAGGCAATTAGACATACTTCTAGCTGTAAATGATGCCTAGAGAGCATCCTTTTCCCTGGTCCCCCTTGAATGGAACTCCCTAAATTAACAAGCCATGTCTGTCACCACATATTCAGAATGGTTTATGGAATCCTGAGTTAGCCGCTGCTGATAACACAGCCCCCAAGCACAGCATACCCTTCGCATAAACTAAGAATCATATTGCTTATTTTGAGAGCATTATCAAGTTTAATCCTCAGAGAAGTTCTGTGAGGTGATCCATATTAGGATCTCAATTTTACAGTTGGGTAAGGAGGAATATAGTGCTAAAACAGCTTACTTGACTAAATGAACAAGCGAGCAGTGCTACAGGAAGTCACATATCAGCTTCTTTCTCAGGTCTTCTTTCTAAACAGTATCTTTAAGTAGTAGCCATATTTCTAAGAGAAGACATTCGGAGAAGCTTAAGCACACAGATTTTAACTGAATATGTGCAATAAAGTCTCCATGGAAGACAATTTCTATATCCAGAAGAAGCACTGTAGTGTCTTTCTCCACAAGGAGTTTTATGGAAAAGAGAATCCCTTCATCCCCGTTGAGCTACAGGACTGTTAGCCTTGCCCTTAAACCTGGCAGTTGTACCTACTCTTCAAAGCATTCAGTCCAACCTTTAAGGGATTATAAAAGAAGAGCTGACCCAAAATAATCTCCACTGCTTTAACTGCATTAAGGGACCGAATTTAAGTGGATTGAGGTGTCAAAATTCATCATAACAATTCACCCCAGAAAGGGCCTTAAATGTCAATTTATCTTTGCAGTAAAAGTACCTTGGAGCAAAAATTGAGAGAACATATCCCAGTGCAATAACCTCCTTCACCACTGAACCACCGTTAATACCTCCTCATTTCACAGACACTACAGAGAAAAATTAATTCTACAGTCTGCAAGCTTGCTGTCTTTCCTCTCTGAAGCTGTTGCTAGTTGAGTTGGACTGCTACCACTAAGAGTTGCAAACTAGGTGGCTAAACAACAGAAGTCAATTTTCTCAAAACTATGGAGGCCAGATGTCCAAAATAAAGGTATCAGCAGAGTTAATTTCTTACCAAGCCTATCTCCTTGACTCTACTTTGGCTTCTTCCTGTGTCTCTCCAAAGCTGTCTTTCAGTCTTGTGGTGTCTGTCTAATTGCCTCTTCTTGTGGCACCAAGCATACTGAGGTAAAATTATCTCTTCTTACCATATTAGCTCTTAAAGAATGTATCCCTGCCTATTATCATAATCTAACATATTGGGGCTTTGAGATCCAGCATGAGTTTAAGACAATCTACCCATCTCATAATACCACTCAGGTAAAATAACCTCTATCTGACTGTTATCTTTCTTTTAAATTATAGTGGGGTATAAATCCTATCTCTTATTCACAGCCTGTTTTTATCATTCAATAGTCCTCCTCCGCCAATTCCTAACCTAACCCAAATCATGAGATGAAACAATGTAGTTCTGTGCCCCCAACCTATGGGAGAGATTCCAAAGAATAGGAAATACCCCAAACAAACCACGGGATGAAATGCAGTGTAATTTCCCTTGGGATGACAATGCCTTATGTTCCTGTTTGTAGAAGGGAGATCTACAAGGCTATAACCCAGGCTCAGTGGAGAGATAATTTTAAAACCAGAAAATGTAAGTGTGAGAATAAGTAAAGCTGCAAAGCAAAGCAGAAATGCACACACTCACACACACAAATACACATACACACTCCTACACACATTTTCTCACACACATACACATGTACAAACATGCACACATACTCTCTCAGTCTTACACACATTCTCTCTTACACACACTTACACACACATGCACACACACACCACAGGCATGGAGTGGAGTATATATTATTTTAGGTTTTCTGGATCAAGCTATGACTGAGGTCAATGTATTTCCTATCAACTAGACCAATAATATTATTTTTGCTTTACTCATTTGGAGTTTAGAATATGCATCAAGAGAAAGTTAAGAAAATGTCTTTGATGTCAATAATTTCTCCATAAAAGCTGAGATAGAGTGTGAAGATGCTAAGAGTGAAAATTATTGTATTAATTTGCCAGACATCTATTAAATAAATGCAGTGACATACCATGCATTCTCAACAGTGGTAATATAGCCCAATGTGGGCAAAAATTATTACTTCTGAGTGTGAGAAATTATATTTTATGTGTAAAATGTAGGTGTGAATAATGTACATAAACAGAAAGAAGGTATCTAAGCATGTTATGATGTACAAGGAAAAAGATAGCAATTGATTGAGGAAACCTACAAAAATTTTTAAGGGAAGATCAATAAAATGAAAGATTAAGAAATACTGCATGTGCTGAAGAAAGCTCAGAGAGACCTAGATAGAAATGAATGTGGGTGTTACAGGAACTGTGCAATACACACACACATACACACACACAAACACACACACGCAAACCCTCACATGTGTGTGTGAGTATGTTTGTGAGTGTGTGTGTATGTGTGAGTGTGTGTATGTGTGAGTGTGTGTGTGTGTGTGAATGTGTGTGTTAGAAAGCAAGTTAAACCCAACAGAAGCAAAATATTTAATGAAGAATCAAAATTGTGACATGGAAAACCACCCTTTTGCCCCATTCTGTAAGCTGAATAGTAAAAGGAAAAACATTTTAGTCAGAAGCACTGTGTAAGCAGAGTCTTAAAAGCCCAAAGGAACCCAGCTTGGTGTCCCTGGGATTTAGGCTGTGACAGTGAAAACAAGCAAGAAGAAGAGTCATTGTGTCAGAAAGGCGTGCATCACCCCCAGTGAGTCAAAACATACGGTTTTGGTTTTCCTCTTTAAAAGAATCATGGGGGTTAGAAGATCTGATGTTGATTCATTGGCTGGAAACCTCAAGGTCATCAAATCACAAACTTCATCCCAAAAGCTGTCATTGCATCCCTACCAGCTGCCTGAGGCAACTCCAGACACTCATGCTTAAGAAAGGAAGATAAAGAAGTTGGTCTTATTTATGTAGCTACTACATTTTATCAGCCAAAATACAAGAAAACAAAACATTTTTTTAGTTTGGAAACATCTCCCTCCCTTCACAGCAAACTCTGATCTCATGTGGCCTCTTGGTTATCCCCAGGTGAAATGGAGAATAAAATGCAATTGCATTTGCTGTCTGGGTATGTCAGCACGTGGAGACAAGCAGGATGTGAAAATTTCACTTCAATGATGCTTTGGAAAGACATATATGACATTGTACGGGTGTTTCCCTTAGTGTGAGAACAAACAAAACACTCCTCCACACCACAAATGTGTGTGTGCACACTCACACACACATACACACACAAAACAGGAGGAGAGAGATAAACTGTGTACTTCAGGAGGTTAAGAAAAAAAAATCATGAAATTATTATTTAACTCTGTAGATAAGGCTATACATGAAAGAAAATGCTGATGCACTTTAAAATGTACTATTATAGTGTTGATAAACAAATTATTGATTTTAAAATTCCTCCTCATATTTGCACATTACCTGTTTTTCTTAAATACTAGTTACATAATCAAGAAAAATCAAAGGTTGCAATATTTTTTGAAAAGTTCTAATAAAATAATTGTGCAAGGGACATAAGTAGGTCATTTAAAAAGGTAAAATGATAAATACACTAAGTGCAGCTTATGTTCATATACAAGTATACAAAAGTACATAAAATATAGGAGAAATTTAAAAATTTTAGAAGTAGAAAAATATTAAACCATGTATTTTTTTCTCAGCCCAATTCTCAGTCTTTAAGGACTAATTGCTAGTAAGTCAGTTCCTGAGCATAGTGTTTATTAAAAAATAAATTATTGTAATCTTATTGCTAAATACTCAAAATGACCATTTCTGAGTTACTTTTACTGTTTTTCATTAATATCTGTGCTCCTGAGCTCATGTCTATTGTACTGGGATGCAAGTTATGAGATCACAGTGTAATATTGGACATCATGTCTAATTCCACTCCATTTATGTCAAATTGGTAAATTGAGATAGAATATGAAATGTGCTCATGCAGTGAAAATTGACAAATATTCTAAATCAGGGCATGATTTATTATTTTGATGATTGTCTAACCTTAAGAATGTGATGGAAAACATTACTAATACAATCAACATCCACAATGATTTAAGAAAGTTTATGACAGTTTCTACTGTCTTTATCATTATTGCAAGTTATGACATAATTCTTAAACTTCTTTGAAAACTAAACTCACATGTATCATGTAACCCACAAACTTTACTGCCGAACGTTTATCCCAGCTATGTAAAAAGCTTATGTTCCCACAAAACTCTGATCATGAATTTTTACCACTAGTTTCTTCTTGATTGCTCAAATCTGGAAGCAACTTAACAGTTATTCAATGGATGAATGAGCTGGGCGGTGGTGGCGCATGCCTTTAATCCCAGCACTTGGGAGGCAGAGGCAGGCGGATT